>NC_041391.1:684626536-684631607 GCF_002162155.2 Triticum dicoccoides
GAACGGCGCGGGGAGGATGGGCGTGCGGAGGCCCGCCCGTGGTGTGGCGTCCGTTGGGAGGGGGAAGGGGGGTGGGGGAGGTCGTGCGGGCGTTGGGAGGAGAGGGGAGAGGTCGTGCGGGCGTGCGTTGTTGGGAGTGATTTTTTTTTGGTGCAGGTTAGCGAGGATGGATGGATTAGTGGCTTAATGTGTGGCTTGTTGTGTTAAACACAGGAGGATTATGGGCCATCAGATATTATAGATGAACGGATAAAATTGTTTGGATCTGCACCTCTCTTTCTTTTATAGTGGTAGTAGATGATTGATGTATCCTTGTTTAAGTGTAGTGTCAAAAACATTCTTATATTATGGGACGGAGGGAATATGAAATAAAGCACGCCATAGGCTTTCCCTTAAAAAAAGGGTAGGAACAGGTAGCACGTTACCAAACAATAAAATCTAGTTTCATAGCAATTAATTCCAAATCCTACCTTTCCTAACGCATCGATCCCTACTTTTCCTAATCTATATCTAATAACAAAAGGGCTATTGCTTCTTATGGTACACTATAGAAATGGCCAAGTCGCAAAATATTACCCACCAGTGCCACTTATAAGTGATAGAAAACGTTTCATACAGGGAAATCCCCTGGCTGGGCCGGCCCATGCACTATGGACCTCCTGGAAGAAGACGCATCGCGCCCGTTTGGGCCAGCCCATGTCCGGGCATCCTGTTTTTCAAATTTTGTTTCTCTTTTTCTTTCCATTTCATTTTTTCCACTTTAAATAATTTGGGACTTAAAACAAGTTGCGAAAAAAGAGAATTTTTAAATAAAATCAATAATAAATAAAAAAGTTTGTGGAGTCAGAAAATGTTCACGATTTTATAAAACATGTTTCCTTATTCAAAAAATGTTCAAAATTTCGAGAACAAATTTTCGTGAAATCAATAAATGTTCATGATTTTTTTAAATTCGTGTATGAAAAAATGTTAATGAAATTGAACAAAATTTCGCCAATTCAAAAAATGTTCATGAATAGAAAATATCCAAAAAATTAAAAACTACTCGTGACTTACAGAATAGTTTATTCACTCATAAAATGTTCGTAGATTCCGAAAATAATCATGCAGTTCAAAAAATGTTCGTTAAATCAAAAAAATGTTTCTGAATTTCAAAAATTGTTCCGCAAATTTCCAAAACGATGTTCGTCCATTTTAGAAATGTTCGGTGATTCAACAAAATTGATAAAAGAATTTTTCACAATTTTACTTTTTTGCAAATAGTATAAAATGTTTATGAATTCAAAAAATGTTCTCAATTTTAGAAAATGTTTGAAAATTTGTAAAAGTGTTCATGAATTTGAAAAATATTGATGATTTCAAATGTGTTCACGAGTTTAAAAAATGTTCTTGGTTTGACAAAATTGAGAGTGATAGTGTATCTCGGTGATGTAGCAAAATCTGATTATGGCTATTGAAGATAATGTCTTTTTCCTGTTGCAACACCCGAGCTCTTTTGCTAGTAATAACCAATATCTCTACTGAGGAGTCCGTACGTCGTTTCGTTCCTCAGTCCTCCCATTCAATCAAAGGATGTCTCCCACCACCGATTTTTTTCTCATTCACTTGTCCATCATTTTTTTTCTTCCGGCCCGCTGCAATGCATGCCACGAAAAAGAAAACCGTCGTAAGCCACGAACGTCTTCCTGTTTCTACCCACGACTCCCTCATCTACCAGCCCTAGCAAACTAAGGCCTTGTACAAGGTGTTTAGGGAGGTGCTTGAAGAAAGAAATCAGGTTGTTCTTAAGCACCGGTGCTTATTTGTACTGGGTAGACGCTTAATTAGACGTCTCTCCTGTAGAAATAGGCACTAGTGCTTCAGGAAAAATCCAATTTATTTTTCTAAGCACCTCTCTAAAAAAATTATAAGCACCTCTTTTAGCACTGAAATCAGAAACTCATGTGTACAACTTTCTCTACTTGATATTTTGTTATGAAAATTTGCAAGAACCTTGAGTGTTTGATCATCTTTGATGTCGCAAAGTTTTATGATTTTTCGATTTTTTTTTCTATTTTTTCAAATTTACTGTTCATGGAGGGTGCCCCTACACCTGGGAGCTTGTTAAAAGGGAGAGAGGGGGATTGGTGGAATAGTTCATTGTATTGCTTGAGCCTCGTGGGTATATATATAGGAGTACATGATCTACTTGGACTACAAGGCAAGCTGGAATATTTCCTAGTCTAACTTATGTTTTCTAATACAATCATGTTACTCAACATCCCCCCGCAGTGACAACGGTAGCGATGCAGACGGTGAGACTGGAGAAGAATCCGAAGGCAAGCCGACGGACACCCCCCACAGTCGTAACGGTCGACGCATCACAGAGTCGTGGCTGGAGTGGCAACCGACGAGGTTGCTCAAGCAAGGCGATAGCCCTTTGTGCCGTTTGTCGAGGTAGCCGAGAGCGTGGGTGGTGGAGCCGTGGTCGAGGTAGCCATGCGAAGAATGCCGTGGTCGATGTCGAGTCAGGGTGGCCGGTGTCGAGGAAGTCGCCGTGGAGCCGCGGGCGCAAGGGGGCGCCGAGTTAGCATGGGCGCAGTAGTGTCGAAGTAGGGGTGCGCCAGGAAGATCATGTTGTTAACGACGCGTCGCGGCGGGTTTGCTAAGCCCGGGGACACATCATGGACGAAGGCACGCACCGGTGTTGCCAGCACCGGGCATGCGTAGACGGACGAAGACGAAGTTGACGAAGCGTCGCGCCAGGCTTGCCAGGCCCGGGGACACGTCGTGGACGAAGGCACGCAGCGGTGTTGCCAGCACCGGGCATGCATAGACTGGGACCTGCACAAGCTGTACGCCATGTCGAAGAAGTTGGAGAGGCCAGCAGAGAAGGACTCGACGACTGTTGCGGCGCCAATCGGCGCGGGGCCAATGTCGCCCGCGGTTGTCGGAGTAGATGAAGCGGTCGGGGTAGATGACGGCGACGCTGGCGACGGGCTGGTGCTGGATGAAGACGAACGGGGTGGACGGGCGGCGGCGGCGGCCGAAGAAGAGCGGCGGCGGCGGCCTGACGGCGGCGGCAGCGGTTAGGTTATGAGCGCGGCGGCGATGCTCGAAGTAGGCGAAGAACCCTGACAGCGTGACGAAGACCGACGCGGACGGTGGCGTTCCCGCGCCAAAGGAGGTGGTGCGGCGCATGCCACAGGAAGTCGACGCGCGGGGACGACGGTGGACCGCGGGCCGCAGCGCTACGGCCCGAAGGGGCGATGCAGCGGCGGCGGGCAGGTCGGGGCGATGACGGAAGACCTCGGGACGGTCGCAGGGACCACGGGCCGCGGTGCTACAGCCCGAAGGGGTGGCGCAGTGGCGGAGCGCGGGGTGGTGCAACCGCATGGGCGGCCTCGAGACGGCGGCGTGGACCGCGTGCCACGCTCGCTACGGCCAGACGGGGCGACGTAGCGGCGGCGCGAGGGTCGGTGCAGCCACGGGGACGACCTGGAGCGGACGGCCTCGGGGCGGCGGTAGACCGCGGGCCGCGGCACTACGGCCCGAAGGGGCGACGCAGCGGTGACGCGGGTCGGTGCAGCTGGGAGAAGAACCATAGGGCGGCGGCGCTGTGGCCCGATGGGGCGACGCAGCGGCAGCCCGTTGCTCGATCGGCGGCGGGCAGGTCGGGGCGACCGACGGGCAGACGCACGAACGACGCGTGAGGCCGCCGAGTCGGTGAAGAAGCTGGCCAATCGCGCCGGTGTTGGAGTAGAGGCGCACGGGGTCGACGGCGGCGGTGGGCGATGCAAACCGGATCACATAGATCGGAAAATCAAAAAGTAGACGCCGATCAAAGCGACTGGCGAGAGAGAGAAACCCCGGATCAAAGGATCGGAGAAATAGACTCTTTAGGGCAGCCGGCCAACACGGCCGACGGACGAACCCTAGGTACGGGCGGCGCGGCCCCCGCCGGCGGTCATGGAGGCCGACCGCCCCGGGGGCGGCGCGCAGGTGCGGAAGCGGCGGCGGCTAGGGTTTAGGATTGACTTGCGATAGATACCATGTTAGAAGGGAGAGAGGGGACTGGTGGAATAGTTCATTGTATTACTTGAGCCTCGTGGGCATATATATAGGAGTACATGATCTACTTGGAGTACAAGGCAAGTCGAAATATTTCCTAATCTAACCTATGTTTTGTAATACAATCACGTTACTCAACAGAGCTATTACACCTTTCTCCTAGACAAGGCCGTGAGGACATCCAAGATCACTCACATGAACAAGGCGAGATCACCCCAAGCCTAGGAGATTGCCGGTCAAAACGGATAATCAATGCGAGGCCTTGGTGGTTGAGGATGCATGTACTGGTGTTGTGGGTTCATGGTAGACGGCATGTTTTGGATCACTCGCCTCTCTAATTCTGTCGCTAACACCCCACAGTTCATCCCAAAAAAAACACCCCATAGTTCATCGCCTTTGCAGGTTCAACATGTTGCTGGACACTAAGTGCTCGACAAAATTATCCTTGCTTGAACACATGTTGCTGGTCAGAACTTGGCGTGTTGTATGAATCTCGGTTATGCAGGTGAGCAGGTATGATTTGATTATTTGTGGCTTAGCTATTCTTGTGGTTCTTCTACATTGATACTTTGATAGTACATTTCCCAAGATATTCTCTTGATTAAGTTATCAGTCTGGTGTTCATATTAATCAAGCACAAAAGTTTTACGATATCCCCAATGGATTATCCTTGTACACCTATCTATTTTTCTCTAGGGTCAAGCATTATAAGGCCCCATTTGGATGCAATGTTTTTTTGAAGTTTTCTTTGAATACCGTAGTTTCTCAAGAAAAAAAAACTGCAGTTTTGAATACTTTGAGGTGTTTGGTCCAAATATATACCATGGTTTTACAAACCGTAGTAACCCCAATACCATAGGAGTTCTCATGAGCGCCCAAGATGCAGAGCCCTAGAAGACCATGAGCACGCCCAGTAGCAACGCGACTGAGCGGAAGGCAGCAGGCCGTTGGTCGTATTCATCATCATTGCGTGGTCGGGGCTTGTGAAGACAGCGAGAGGCCAGGATGTTAAAGCATCTCC
>NC_041391.1:684631785-684646636 GCF_002162155.2 Triticum dicoccoides
TGTAAAAAGGGCAAAAAAAAAAAGGCCCAGCCGCGCCCCAAAGCCCACCCCCTCCTAAGACCTTAAAATGGCGCCGGCGTACCCAGACCAAATCCAACGTGCTGGGGGCTGTTGGGGTGGCCCATGGAAGCAACAACCAATCCTACTCCCCATATATGCGTCTTTTTTTTGGCCCACCAAATCACATTTTGCCCGGCGATTATCCTGCGGGCACCAACGGCTGGAGATGCCCATAGGGCAACGCTAACCGATCCCTAAAAAATAGAGGAGTAAAACGGTGGAGTAAACTTTAATGGAGTAAATTTGCCCCACTAAAGCTTTGGTTGTTTCTAATCGATCCCCTAAACTTAGTGGAGTAAAAAAATCCCCATTTGCATCATATATTCAGCAAGCCAAACATATTTTCTTGCCTTTTTATTTCATTGAACGACATTGAAGTACATAATTCACCAATTCTTCGTCACGAGAGTAAGACCAAAGAAAACAAGAACCATAGTTAGACATTTTAAAAGATATCCAATTTCTCTAACTGCTCACACTAGTTGGATTAATACCTTCTCTATGTTTTCATTGTTGATCTGCGGATTCTTGAGCTTCAACATTTCTTTCTTCTTCGCTTCTAAAGAAGTAGACGTTGCTCCGCATCTAATCTCATCTCTACTCTCATCTCTAGCCTTAATTCTAGCAACGAGTGCACGAACATCTATCAATTTTTGTGCTATCAATATATCAATGTATTCTTCTTCTCAATACCAAAACTTGCATCCATCATCCTACACACATAGATGAGCAAACAAGCACATAAATGAGCTACCGAAATTGCGCTGAATCCATTGAACAACTGAATTAAAACAAGCACATACCCCATCATTTGTGCACTTGAAGAACACCCATCCGGGGTGTTACGACGTGGTAGAAAACCAGCGCACCACCTTCCGCATGCAATCGTCGCGCTGTTTGACTGGCATCGGTGAGCCGGCGAGCCGCTACGCCAGCGCCGAGCCCGGGCGACGGCCGGGCGTGTATTTGCCGGCGAACCTCCGATGGGAGAGATTTGAGTGCCTAGAGGAGAAACCAGTACATGCATGCGGCCCAAAGGCATCGCCGTGGCTGTGTGGTCCGCTTCCCGGGCAATCCATGGCTAGGCGCCGCCGGCGGCGGCTGGAATCGGCAAATCCAGCGGTGACGATAGCAGTTGTAGATCCACCGCTTCTTTGCCGGCCATGGGGCGAGGCGGCGCAAATCCAAGCGGTAGAGGACAGCGGCGAAGCCTACTGAGCATCCCCAACGGCGGATGGGCGCCGGTGGGGGGTGGGAGTGGCGGCGCTGGCGCTAGGAGGGAGGGGGGAGGCAGTGGATAAGAGGCGCAACTTTTACTCAGCCGCCGTGTGATGGAGTAAATATAAGGAGATTTTGAGGAAGATGAGTAAAATTTTACTCCCTTACGGCGGACAAGGGAACGGCTAGGTCCCGGTTAGAGAAGTAAAACCGCATTTTTTACTTCTCTAACCGGTTATAAGAGATGGGTTAATGCCCTTAGGTAGCATGTCCATATTGGTGTATGACGCCCGCGGGAGCGAGTCAAATTAGAAGAACAGGGGCTGCGACAGCGACCGCGTGTGTTGGCTGGTAAGGAGAAGTTAAATAGATTTAGTTCTGCAGCAAGTTTCTCAAATTGTTCTTCTTTCTTGCCCTTTTCGCACATGGTGTTTGGCCCCAGTTGCTCTACAAGGAAGGTATATCTATACGAGGAAGGAACTAAAGAACTACTCCCTTCGTGTCATAATATAAGAATGTTTTTGATACTATATTAGTGTAAAACACGCTTTTATACTATAGGACGGAAGGAGTAGTTGTATTAGTTGTTATAGCACGTATGCCCGTGTGTTGCAACGGGAGAAATATTTCTTTGCCGGAAGTAATCTGACAGATAATTGATGTGTCCATCAAAAACGATCTTCATAGTGATGCGATGGAGAGAGGAGTTGCGGTCTTAGTGGGTCATGTTTGTTCTACGGGGTCTTGATAGTGGCGGGGTTAGTCGGCGTGGCGGCAACCATCCAACCCGTGCCATTTTTTTTCTCTGGGTCCTCCTCTGTCTCGGAATTGTGTCTGCCTCCTCATTTGGTAGCTATGCAGCGACCTTTGGGGCACGGTTGCTTCGACCACTATCTCTTACGATGGCGTAACCGGATGGATTACTAATTGTACCGCATAAATCCCATTTCATTAGCATATTTAGCGCATAACCAGACATCAATATCCCTTCTTCATTAGGGTTTATTCTCTTTGATTATTTTAGTGCTCAAGTGCCCAAGAAGTTTTTTATCTGAGCAAAACCAACATATTCTATTTTATTGGCCCAAGAAAAAAATTGCTCCGTCACACAGGCAGTATTGGGCCTTTTTCTTGGGCCAATTGTGTGGGAGCTACTATATGACGCTTGTTGCGTAAAATAGAGCGTGAGATGCACGTCAGTTCGTGTATGGGCCAACGCACTGGTAAGCTCTAAGATGACCTCTGTTTGTAAAGCGTGAAAAAGTCCAGAAAATGATGAGTTGAAGGATCGAAATCATGCTTAAAGACCCGACTACGTGCTGCTAGCCACTCGAAGAAACGAGTCCTGCCAACCTAGGGCCAGCTCAAACCATTAAGATCATACTCCAATGTCAGATTGCAAACAAATTTTGGTTTTTTGAACTTTTAGAAAAATATAAGTTGCGAAATAATCTTGGAGACATGAATAATTTTGAAAATCCAAAACATTTTTTACAAATTCTTTACATTTTCAAAAATAATAACAAAATTTTAAACGTTCCAAATTCATAATTTTATTTGAAAACATGAACTTTTTATAATAACATGAACATATTTTGGATTCGTGATAATTTTTGAAAATGGAAAAATAGTTTGAACATTCAGAATAATTTTTTTTAAATGGGTTTCTTTCAACTCGAACGTTATTCTGAATTTTCAAGCATTTCACTAAAATAAGAATATTTCTCATATTGGAACATTTTTAAGATGCAATTTTTTTGGCAAATCTCTGGAAACTTTGGAAAACACAAAAAAAAGATGTAACATTTTTAAAAATGTGAACAAATTTATAAATGAGAACAAACATTTAATATTATGAACATTTTTTAAAATGGAATGTATTTACAATTCTGATTTTTTTCTGAAAGAAATCGATGTTTTCTGATAGTATGAACTTTTTTGAAAATTTTGAATTTACTAAAGAAAGGGAGTAAGGGAAATAAACTTAAACGAAAAAATCAAAAAAAAGGAAATAAAAATAGGAAGAAATGGAAAAACAAAAATAGAAACAGAACACAGAACAAAAATGGAAAATGGTTCTGCCCAGTTTGGGTGCCCTGTGCGAATTTGAGACTATTTTTGGAATGAGAAGAAAGATTTATTGTTCCGAACAGTTTTCAACATGAAATATATTTGAAAAATCTGAACATTATTAAAAATTTGAAGTTTTATGATATTATGAAATTTTTGTATTTACGAAAAATGGGAGAAATAAAAATAATCTTGAAAGAAAAAAGACAAAAGAAACAGGAAAGAAAAGCAGAAAGAAACGAAAAAAAATAAAAAATAAACACATGACACAAAACAAAAAAAAGAATATGGTTCAGCCCAGCTTGGGCGCCCTGTGCGAAATGACGACTATTGAACGCTTGCAGCAATAAATAGTGTTCTGCCACCTGTGTGGGCACGAAAATAACTGGGCTGGCTTTCCTGGGCCACACTGCTGTTGGCCCATGAACGAAATCCTGGCGTTTTTTCCTTTTCTAATAGATGGACGTCCAAAAATTTAGTACCACCTCAAATAGAAAAAGAAATCAATGGTGAATGGATGAAAAAAGCGGAGAAACGCAACTTGCTTTATTAATAGGTATAGAGTTCAATCAACTTATTCCGTTCCCCTAAAAAAAACTTATTCCGTTGCAGCCCTAATTTGGTGTTTGGAATAACTGATGTGCGCCACGTAACATTTGCAGATGAATTTGTTTTTGTTAACCGGAAAGACTTGCACGAGTACTGGACTTACAGAGTATAGTGTGCTGACAATATAGAGAAGGTTTGTGAATGTGTGCCACGAATGCTGTTATAGTGTGCTGATAGTAAGTGCGCGTTTATTTGTTTGCTTTACATTGCACAGCATGAGTGTCTACTATCCTCATCTCCAGTAACCCTTCTCCAATTGATCATGTTGTTCTCTTTCTTTGGTAGCTGACTATCTGTACAATTATAGTGACACAATTCAAGGAGAAGATTGTCAAACAGTGAAGAAGGTATGTACCTCTTGTTGGAGTATAATGTTTGTTCGACCTCTCCCACATATCGGTCTCTTTTGGTTGCAATTACTAGAGAATGCACTTCTACATGGTATCAGAGTCAAGAAGTCTTGAGTTCAAGACCCGCCTGGCGCAATTAAATTGCAGCCACTTTTAGTCCACGTTTAGGTCTGAGGGAGCCACACCTCAGGGGAGTGTTGACGTATAAATATGTTGCTTAGTCTATTTTATTAGATCGGTCTTTTGGTTGCATTGGCTAGATCATGCACTTCTACATGGTATCAGAGTCAAGAGGTTTTGAATTCAAGACCCGCCTGATGCAATTAAATTGCAGCCACTTTTGGTCCACGTTTAGGTCTGAGGGAGCCACACGTCAGGGGAGTGTTGATGTATAAATGTGTTGCTTAGTCTCTTTCATTATATCGGTCTTTTGGTTGCACTGGCTAGAGCATGCATTTCTACATGGTATCGGAGCCAAATGATCTTGAGTTCAAGACCTAGCTAGCTATAATTAAATTGCAACCCACTTGCCTAGTATTTACTTCTACCCATAAAAGTATTGCACATGTAGGGTTGTTGAACAGAGTGTGATCGACCATGGACCAGTGCAACATTAGTTTCTTTTTTGCAGTGGCTCATGCTATAGAATCTAATGGGAGCTAATTTCATTTATTAACAGGTTAATTAATTAGCTTTATTGTTTTGAATTATAGCTCTCATAACAGCGCATTGTCTTCATGTTTGGTATTAGGAGGGTAATTCTCTTCATCCTGCAGTTTTTTTATTTCATGGAGTGCATGATAAAGGAGTTATATTTTTCTTATGTCTTTGTTTCCGGTGTATAGAATTTGTGGCCAGAGGATAAGGATAGGGCGCAACGCCCATGCCGTGCTCGACTGACGGAGCCCATTAGCCGAGCTCTACGCTCACTGTGTGTTCACCTTGCGTATACACAGCGATCATACAGATTCGAGTCCTAAAGAAAAAGATTCACGTGAACTAAAGAAGTTTGACCATGGTCCATGAAGGTCTACTAGTAAAGAGCAAAATGCATTTATGGTCACTGAACTTGTATCAAAACGTGCTCATCATCCTTGTACATTCTCTCTCGTGCGACGATGGTCAATATAGTTGAGCCCGGTGAGTGAATACAAATGAGTATAGCTGCAGCTGCAGTCTCTCTCGTGCTATCTCGTCTTGCATTCTCGACCAACGTCTCGGGCACCGGTGTGCTTGCTTGAGCATGGCCAAGTTCCCGTTCACCGGCATGCAGTCATGCACGCGCAGCCGCACAGGCCTTAGCTCGACAACATGGACACCATGATGAGCATGGCGAACGTTCACACATCTAGGCCTTGCTCCACAGCGTTCGCCTTGCCACCGGCGACACGTAAACGATACCCACGATGGTGACAGCGACGAGGACGTGCACCACCAGGAGAATGGCGACACCGACGAAGAACTGCGACAATACAACGTCGCGCCTCGACCTCGTGTCGTCTAAGTGCGGAAGTGTTGCGTGCATGTATTTAAGTGTGTTGTGTGCGTGTTAATTAAATATGCGTTTAAGTGTGTTGTGTGCGTGTTCTGTGAGTATATGTTTAGGGAAATGTTTCGAAACGGCGCGCCGGCCGAACTTTCGGCCGGCCGCTCGCGCTCACACCCAAACCCCCAAACCCCCGCACATGTAGCACGACCCGCACGCGCAGCCGCATGCAAACTGCTGCATGCAAAACTGTTCCTGCACATGGCGGGTTCTACGCACCTGGCTCTCCGCAAAACTGCTGCATGCAAAACTGCTCCCGCACATGGTGGGTCCTACGCATCTGGCTCTCTTTTCTATCTTATCTCTTCCCCTTCTTCTATCTCCAGCCCACATCGTAGTTTCCCTAATGCTACAATCGTTGTCTCAGATTGCTACAAGCTGCTTCCCACGCAGCTACAACCGGCTTCACGATTTGCTACATCATACGGCCCCGTGTTTTTTCTGCATATTACCACCGTTGTCACAAATTGTTACAACCGGCGTCCCACACAGTTACATCTAACGTCGCTTTTTGCTACATCGCATGACCACCATGTTTTTTGCTACATGTGACCACCGTTGTCACAGGGATGCTGAAACCAACATCTTTTTTGCTAGATGTTTCAACTGGCATCACAATATGCTACAACCGGCATCATATTTTGCTACTACCGGTGTCGCATTTTGCTACATCGCACATGGCTTCGTGATTTTTGCTACAACCGGCCACAAAAAAAGCTGCATCCGGCGACGTGATTTGTTGCAACGGCCATGGCGAAGTTCGATCGCACATGGCGCACCGGCGAGCAGCTCCGACGAGCATGCAGGCGAGCGGCGGCTCCGGCGAGCAGCTCCGGCGAGGAAGCCGACGAGCAGGCCGACGAGCAGCTCCGGCGAGGAAGCCGACGAGCAGGTCCGGCGAGCGGCTCCGACGAGCGCACCGACGAGCAGCTCCAGCGAGCGGCTCTGACGAGCGCGCCGACGAACGGCTCCGGCGAGCAAGCTACCGACGGCAACGAGCCTGTACGTGAAGATGGAGGAGGCTTGGACCCACGCGCAAGGGAGGAGATGCAATCTAGACGGTTATTATTACGTGAATCGAACGACTGGGGCTGGACCGGCCGAAAGTTTCGGCCGGTGCGCCGGCGCCCAGTACTGGCCATATGTTTAACACGAAGTTGTGTTTTTCTATTGAGAAATAAAAACGAAGTTGCGTGGGCGCAGTTGTTAGGGTAAGTGGGCCTCAACAGATGATCGCTGGTTCGATTCTTCTGCAATGCATAGTGTTTATTCACTGACAGACGGGCCCACATAGGTAGAGAGAGGGTGCTGTGATGTTTGACCAGTCAACAAAGTAAAATACAGAGTTATACGGTGAGCCAGTGACCATATAATCACCTCAAGTCATATATAATGACCGTATTGATCGTATTCTTAAGTACAGTGACCAAAGTAACCTTTTGATACAAATTTAATAACCGCGGATGCATTTTACTCTTTAGTAAACTTCACCTATTCGTGCAGATGGACTAAAAATACCTTTTCATGTAGCTACATTAGGTTCAGTTGATTTGGTCTTCGGGAAATTCAGGTTAAGGAAAATAAGGACTGTATATGCATTTTTTTTGCCTGTACCGATGACATAGAGCAGTAAAGTTCAAAATAATCTGTTTAGTCTATTTATGTAAAAAATTATTAATGTATTTTAAACAACCATGGAATTTTTAAAAATTGTTTGTATACTTAAAAAAATCGTGAAATTCAAAAAATGTTCACACACTTTATGAAAAATGTTCATGTAATTAGAATTGTTTATGAATTTTAAAATGTTCATGAATTTAAAAATGTTAGTGAACTAAAAAAATTTCGATGAATTTTTAAAATGTTGGCAGTTTTGAAAACATTCATGAATTTGAAAATATTCACAAATTTGAACAATATTCATGAATATACGTTCAAAAATTTGAAAAGATATTCTTGGATTCAATTAAAAGTGAAATAAAAAACAAAAAAAGGGGAAAACTGATGAAACCTTCCTAAAACCGCTTGAAAGGTTCCAATACTAGACCAAACAACCGCTGACGGGACGGCAGAATAGGAGCACACAGTGGGGGAGCACTATCTTTGGTCGTTGCTGTAAGCGACACATAGGATTCCTTATAAGTTAGGGCATGTTTCGAAGAAAAAAAAGACAAGTAAGGGTATGAGTTGTTGATAAGATAGCGGAAATCCAACTCGGTCCCCAGGCTCATCCGCTCCGAGTCAGAAAAAGCATAAAAAAAAATACTAGAAAAAATAAAAAAAATCATTTTTTTGTGTGGTAGATAATTTGATGTGTGAGATCCGCTCCAAATTTCAACTCATTTGGACATCTAAGCAGCTCTCGGCAAAAAAGACAAAATCGGATCAGAACAGTGCGTGAGCAATAAACTTTTCTGTAGAGCCTGATTTTGTCTTTTTTGCCGAGAGTTGCTCAGATGTGCAAATGAGTTGAAATTTGGAACGGAGCTCACGTATCAAATTATCTACCACGCAAAAAAAGTTGGATTTTTTACTATTAGTTTTGATTTTTTTCATCAACGCGGGTGCAGATGAGCCCGAGAGCAGAAACTCCGCGTCCATAAGATAGTCCTATCTTAAACCTTGCATATAATTTAGAGATGACAATAAAATATGCTTACAATGGTTATCTCTTAGCCTTATCTGAGATAATTAGCTATTCCTAAAAATACGATGAGGCGCTAAGAGATCATCTCTTATTTGAGAAGACAATGCTTTTTTTATGGATTCTCTCTCCTCCACCTCAGCATTTATCTTATATAACATTTCTAAGGCATGAGTGGTAAGTTGTATCAAAAACAATTAACAATAGAAGAAAAAAATATTTCTAAAATAGCACCATTGTACATGTCCTAGCAGCGCCCTGTATTGACCGCTCCGGTTGGGTAGATTGAAAGAGATTCGTGAATGAGATAACTAACAAGTGTACGATTGTAACCAAACTTACCTTGAATCGACCGTGTGTCACGAATTTGTCAAAATTCGTCAAAAAAGCTCGGAATATGAATACAGAATTCAACATATAGAGTGAACGAAACTAAAATCCGATCGCCTGAATGGAGCCAAAACATCGAGGTGCGTATATTTCGTGTATAACTTATCATTCTGAGCCCGGGCTTATCTGCACCCGTTAAACAGTAAATTCAAATAAAATACTTTTTTCTAAAAGAAATCTGACTTTTTTGCATGGAAGCTGTTTGAGTACGTGAGTTTCGTGCCAATTTTCAGCGCATTCGGACATCTGAGTAGCTCTCAGACAAAAATGGGTCTGAACAGTGCACAAACAATAAACTTTTTCACAAATCATAAATTTATCTTTTTCACTGAGAGCTACTTAGATGTTCAAATGCGCTGAAATTTGACAGACATCATACACTCAAGAATCTTTCACCAAGAAAAAACGGAATTTTTGAATTCTTTTTACTATATTAAACAAAATATTTACTGTTCGCTCACGGGCTCATCTGAGCCTGGGAGCCAAAATGCCCTGTCACAGCCATTTTGTGTTTTTTCTCCTTGCATATAACCTTATAAAAAGTAAGAAAAACTGTTTGCTCACAGGAAAAAAAAATTACTAAGGAAAGAGGATCCTTTGACCCCCATCCTACGTGCAGGAAATGTATAGCGTGATGGTTCCTCAGTTTCACAATGTTTGTAGAGTTGGAGTCCAACAGCAGCCAGCGATCGAGCTTCCACAAGCAAAGCAAAACAATCTCTCAATGCAATCAATCATTTTCCCATTTTATACACAAAGAGAACAAAAAATGCTGCTGTGGAGCTGCATGCAGGCTCTTTCTTACAGGGAACCTGGAACAAGCTGCCTCGTATGGACACGCAGAGAAGACAGAGAAGGGACGGAGGCAATGATAGGAGGTCGCTGCCGCGTAAGCAAAGGTTTATTTAGCGGACGCAGGAAGGCAGGGTGAAGCCGTGGCACATGTAGGCCAGCACGATGTATATGATCGCCAGTAGGATGAGTATCACCGCGGCTCTGCAACAGAAACAAACAAGCCAACAACAAGAGTAAAATTTTACTGGTGAAGGTAAAATTGTTGCTCATTGGTGAGAGAAGCATCTAAGACGAAATTCTTTGAGTACACGCGTTCTCTCTGCCACAGATTCAACGCCTCTAGTAACTACTCCATCCGTCCTATAATATAAGAGCGTTTTACAGAAGGAGTAGATGCGAAAAAAAAGTGACTAGACTGGTTAAGTAAAAAACAGCGTCATTGGATTTTAATGAAAAACGTTTTCTCAATACAATGACCTTTTTTTTTACTGACATTCAAATGCTCTAGTCAATGTTGCGCGCCGAGACTTGAAAATACCATGTGCTACAAACGGGGGGATTAGCTATCTGCAGTGATGTTAAGATTGTAGACGCGCGACAACTATGCCCATTTAATTAGTTTTGCTGTGTATATGTAAACTCACCAAAAATTTAAGAATGAAAGCGAGAACTTGAAAACTCATGTTTATAATTGAAAAGTACGACCAAAAACTAGTACAGAGGATATTTGCTTACGTGAGCTTCACATTTCTCCACCACACGGTGTTCCTGAAACGGCGAGCTTGCCGCTTGAACCGCATCGTGTTTCCTTGCATAGTTGTGGTCTTGTCGACCAACATCTCCAGACGATCACCTCTCTCCAGCACCTTGTCGATGTTATCGATCATAATACTCCGCACCTGCAAGGGAACAATAACTTAACAAACAAGCGCTGCATTACGAGAGAAATATTTGGGGCTACTAAAATCCAGAGCAAGAGCAAGGAATGCAACAGGGTCCACATTAACTCCGCCTATGTCTTCTAGGCATAGCCGGTCCCAAGCCCGGGTAAAGGAGGAGGGTTGTGATAGGCTTGGCGAGCCAACGTAAAAACTAGCCAGTCCCATGGGTATGAAACCCATTTGAGCGAGAGTAGTACTAGGATGGGTGACCTCCTAGGAAGTCCTTGTGAAAGGGTTTCATATCTAAGGGTTGTGATAGGCTTGGCGAGCCAATGTAAAAATTAGCCAGTCCTTTGGGTATGAAACCCATTTGGGCGAGAATAGTACTAGGATGGGTGACCTCCTGGGAAGTCCTCGTGAAAGGGTTTCATAGCTAGCCTACCCCAACTTGTTTTGGACAAAAGGCTTAGTAAGTAAGTAAGTCTCATCTTTGTGAACTAACCGTAACTAAGAATGAGCTCTCTTGTCACATAAAGCAGATGAGGATCACACACTTAAATTGCACTAAGATTGTATTTGCTGGAAAGGAAGGATATACAAGCGAAACAACATAAGACAATACCTGATCCATTTCACCCTTCATGCGGGTTATGCAATCGGCATTGGGGTCGTTCGAGTAATAGTCCATTTGCTTGCTCAAAACCCTTGAGAACTCGTCGTTCATTGCGTAAGCAAGAGCCGTGAGAGCTGCACGACCATACGTCTTGACAAACTTTCCATGGATGTCTTCGAGAAACGCAAAGGGAATCCGTCCTGCAACATAGAAGATGGTAGAGCTGTCAACAAAAAGTTCTTGCAAAGAATGGCAGATTATTGTGCGATATAGCTTTGCTATCGATGTTAGCATCGTGAAATGAGAATATATTTATCGTCGAGACCAACTGGACTTGGAATTAATCTTTTTGCACCATCCGTTGAAATTTTAGTGACAAATAGCAAGTGATACCACATCATGTTTTGGTCAACTGATAAATTAAGTGTTTATTAGTCCCAATGCTCGATGTTGAATGCAATGTAAAATCAGGGGGAGTTTGGCAATTAATAATTAGCATGGTCAAACAAGTTGCAAGCCCAATGGATCAATCTCCGCATTAGGCTCTCGTAATGGCAGTATCATAGCTTATCATGCATGTCAACTAGATCATTTGATGAGTTGACATAAATTAAGTGAAGAAAGAGAATGTTGAGTATCATACCATGATATCATATCATAATAAATATTGCAGGTTTTTTGCCCGTGTCCCCGTCGTACACGTTTTGGCCCATGTCGCTGTTCGTGGCCTCAACAGGGGTTTTGCCCTGTTTTTTATGGCTTACTGCAGTTTTGTTCCTAACCGCCGTCGGACACGTTTTTTGTCCATGTTACTATGTGTCTTGCATGACAATAAATAATGTAATCGATAACACTATGCAATACGGATGTAATATCATACACTATTAGTATCATATGCATGATACTAATCACTGTGGACAGCCTTGTCACTCCACCCACACATGTTTCCACATGGCTTGTCGATCTGTAGCTGTTGCAATCACATCCACGAAACCCGCCCCAGATCCGGCCGCGAGACTTAATTATCGAAGAAGATGAGGTGCCTTACCCACACGGGAATTATTCCGGCCGGCTCATCCACTCTTGATGCCTTGATCGCACGAAGTCAATTCACCATAGATAGGCGGCGATGCATTTTTTGAAAAATAAAGGGCCGAGGAAGAGGACGGTGATTGATGAACTCCCATCAATCAATATATGAATGTCGATGATGGTTGTAATGTACTAGTAGTACGATGACTTACGTCCCGACGCGGCGGTGGCGTCGTCGTCGGTCATGCAGAGCGCGGTGAGGCCGTCGGCGCGCATCACGTGGAAGACGTAGAGGCCCTGGGTGTAGGAGACGCGGCAGTCGGCGGCGGCGCCTCCGCCGGCGGCGTGGAGGCGCTCGAGGATCTGCCGCGCGACGGCACCCGCGTTGGTGGTTGTGCCCCCCGCGCCGTGCTCCGCCAGCACCGCCGCGCCCCGCGCCACCACCGCGTACTGGATCTTCTTTCCCATGGCCGCGATCACCCAACGAGAACGAGGGACGGGACGATCGATCCCTCCTCCGTCCGCCCCCTTTCCGCCCCCCGAACGAGGAGGAGAAAACCGAGAAGAGGAGAGGAGAGGAGAGGCGCCGCGGCTGTTTGACACGGGCACGATCGCCTCCGCGATACGTCGTAGGAGTACTATACTCTAAGTAGTAGGAGTAGTAATGGTGGTACGCCGTGATGCACATGCATGCGCGCGCCGGTCGGGCGGTTTACTTTTCGGGGCCCGGCGGCCACGGGTGTGTGGATCACGCTTTTTAGTTTCGGGCACGGGTGTCTGAACGAATCTCTCAGTTTCCGCGCTGAGTTCCGTAGTTGCGCAAAGACTAGAAGCAGTGAAGCGCGCCAAAGACGTGCAACCGTCATCGCCCCTCCACCGAAGTTGCGCAAAACTTTTTTTTTCTCGAATATGCACAAGTGTGCATATTATATACTCCCTCCGTCCGGAAATACTTGTCCGAAGAATGGATGAATCTAGATGTATTTTAGTTCTAGATACATTCATTTATATCCATTTCTTCGACAAGTATTTTCGGACGGAGGGAGTATTAAAGAAGAAAGGCAAGAGCATGCCTCCACCAAGATTACAAGATTCGCGTTACAGTGCTCCTACTCATTACTCGTCCGCCCGCCGCTCTAGCCAAAGGAAGAAGGAGTCTACATTCCCTTTGAACTTGCCAGCTACCAACCATAACCTTCCTTCCGACCTTACCCTACCAATAAGTGCACCAGTTGAAGGAGATGCCCCATCAAAGACAATCGCATTCTGATGCTTCCACAACTCCCAAAGTGTTAGAAGAAAGATGGTATGGAGATCCTTTTGATTGTAGTTGTCCATCCCCTGCTTCTCACGCAGCCGTAGGGTAAGAGAGTCTTGTGCCGTCGGCGACCATTCCAGCTTGTCCAATGCCTCGCATACCACTCCCATATTGATCTCGCAAACACACACGTGAGTAGAACATGGTTGATGGTCACACAAGGGGCATGCATCCTGGTGTGGTAGCCCCTCCCTTGCAAGGCGATCCGAGGTCCAACATCTGTTTCTAAATGCAAGCCAGGCGAAGAACTTGCATGTGGATGGGGCCCTAGATTTTCAAGTCAGCTCAACCATTGGGTCAACAGTCCGGCCCCAGAACCATCACATTAGAATAGCAGCTGCCTCTGATGAAGAGACGCGTAGATTGGAAGGATCCAACTTAAAAGATACACAAACATAAACTAGATCCGAGTAGATCCACTAAACAGGGCCGGGCCGGCAAAATCCTGGGCCTTATCTCACACACAAAATAGCTAATAAACAATTTTAATGTATATGACATAATATTTTACATAACAATTGAATATATTAAGAATCATACGTATTTAACTCGAGGTTGCTTAATGTTTATTTGAACATCATCATTCCTTTTGTGTTCTTTGAAATGAAATCTTCAATAATATCCTCATAGTCACTCTTCTTCAACACTTCGCTCTCAAGTGCTATTGCGGCCAAATTATTAAGTCTTTGGTGTGTCATTATAGTACGGATATAGGACTTAAGAATAGATTCACTTTAGTTCGGATTTAATAGCTTCATTTTTTTCTCAATCTTTGGCAAAAAGGTGAACTGTGTAACTCGCCCAGTCTATACGGTGATCGTTGATCGAGGAGGCGAGAGCCGATAGCTAGACCTTAGGAATCCCTGCCGAAATTTAGTTAATCCCTGGGACGGAGAGGGAGCAGGATTTAGTGGTCAAAATTGATCAGAAATTCATGTCACAAGTTTGCCACGGAAGAAATACACAACATGAGTCAAAAGGAGGACCGACTCACCATGCCGCAGGCGGCCTATTTTGGCGATCAACAAAGAAAACAAGAATACGATTGGAGGAAGGGAAACGATTGGGCGCGGTGCGCCGGCCGAACTTTGGGCCGGTCGCGTCCACGCGCGCTTCGCCCCAGCCACCCATCAAGCGACACGTAGACACGGGGGCCACCGAACGCTATCCTCTCTGCTTTCTTCAACCTCACACGAATCTTGGCCCATAATGTGTGCATCTCTCGCCTCCCCCGTTGCAGCACGCGAGCAGCTCGCCGTCGACCATGGATGTAGCTTGGAAGATGGAAGTCCCCGCCGGCCATGGTGTGCAGCCCCGCTTGTGTC
>NC_041391.1:684647069-684670816 GCF_002162155.2 Triticum dicoccoides
CTTTCTCCTCCTCCTCAAAACGCCGGGAGGACCGAGGTGCCCGTGCTACAACCATGGCCACGGGGAGGAGCTGCAACCGCGGTTCTGGGAGAGTTGCAAACAGCGTTTTCCCATGCTACAACCATGGACACAAAAAGCTACATCCAGTAGATAAAAAAGCTTCAACCAGACAACAAAATACAGGAAAAGTTACAACCGTTTGACAAAAAGCTTCAACTTGCAGTTGAAAAAGCTTCAACCAGAGATTGACAAATCTTCCTCGACAACAGCCATGGCGTCTCTGTGATTTTGCTGCAACCGAGCGATAGAGGAAGATTTCACCCAGGCGCTGCTCAAAACGAAAAAAGTTTCAATCATTTACACGAAAGCTTCCACCGTAGAGGGGAAAAGCTTCAACCATTGAGAGAAAAGCTACAACCGTGTCAATTTTTTGCTACAACAACATCTACTTTTTTGCTGGACCAACAGATTTTGCTACATCCGGCATCGTTTTTTGCTACAGCCGGTATCGTTTTTTGCTGGAACTAGTCAAGTGTCTAGCTTCCACCAAGGAAGAAAATGCTTCAACAGTTTGTGGAAAAGCTTCATCCAGCTAGAGGAAAAGTTTCAAGAGTGGCACGAGGAAAAATCTTCCACTGCGGAAAAAAGCTTCAAACGGCAATGAAAAAGCTTCAACCGCCAGGAGAAAAAGCTTCAAGCGGTAATGACAAAAAAACTTCAATCAGGGGAGCCGGGCGAACGACGGTGACAGCGAGGACGGCGACCGGCGACCAGGAGCGGCAAGGACGGCAACCGGGGGCGACGAGGACGGCGATCGGGGGCGAGGATGGCGACCGGGCGGCAACAAGGACGGAGATCGGCAATCGGGGGCAAGGACGGCGACCTGGCAGCAACAAGGATGGCGACCGACGACCGGGGGCGAGGGCCGCGAGCCGGCGACGAGGACGGAGACCGGCGACGAGGACGGCCACCAGAGGGGACTGGAGGCGCGGCGACGAGGGCACCGAGCAGGAGCTGCAAATCTAACCCGAGGTAGAAGAAGCCCAGGACGAATGGTTTTTTTTGCTGCATCCAGTGGCCACGCTGGCTCGCATCCAAGGGCTGGGGCTGGACCGGCCGAAACTTTCGGCCAGTGCGCCAACGCCTAGCATCGCCCTTGGAGGAACAGTCGCCCATCGCCGGCGCTGGAAGGCAGCGATCGATTTTTCCTCCTATTAGAACATCTTCAGCCGCGTCCCCAACAGGTCTCCCATGGTGATTTTTTTCGCGCCAGCGCTGAAAAAACCCTCAGCCGCACCCTCAAGACGTCGAAATCTACCGGCTTGGCCCGTTTTTGGGCCCGGTGATCACAGACCGAACCCATTGCACTGGCGGGCGCTTGGGGGCTCCGGTGGAAGGGAAAATAGCGTCTGGGCCACACTGTTAGGCGAAAAGTCATCTTGCACGTCTAGATTCCCCCCTGGGCGCGCGCGCACACCCTCCCGCCGCCTTGCCGATCCCGGCGCCGCCCACCCCCACCACCGCTAGATAGGCCATTCCCCGCCGGAAAAGAGAGAGGGTTCCACCGCGACATCCTCCACCACCTTCCTGGGCGAATTTTCGGCGCTCCGGCGGTGCAGGGCGGGATACCAGCGGTTGTGCGCCCACCACGCCCGCCTGGTGTTTGGTGATTTGTCTGCTTGGCAATGGACTCGAACGACGAGGAGGCACTCGCGCCGCTGCTGGAGGAGGAAGCCGATGCCGACGACCAGGACGAAGAGCATCTCATGGTCCTCGCCGCCCTAACCGGTCTGCTCGCGAGCAATGCAAAGCTGCGATGAGGTGGCTCGGCGCCTAGTCGGCTGAAGGCAAAGCAGAGGCATCGGCCGGAAGGCATTTGCTTGCTCTACTCCGACTACTTTGCCGGCGCTCCACTGCACAACCACAAAGTATTTCGGCGCCGTTATCGGATGAGCCGAAAACTCTTCCTCAGGATTGTGAATTCCATCCATGAGTTCGACAACTACTTCAAGTGCAAGAAGGATTGCACCGGCACACTTGGATTCACCTCAATCCTGAAGTGCATGACAACCATGAGGATGCTTGCATACGGAGCTCCAGGTGATTCACTCGAAGACTATGGGCGCATGGCCGAGTCCACGACCATTAAGTGTTTCTACAAGTTCTGCAGGGTAGTGGTGGCAGTGTTTGGACCGCAATACTTGCGATCATCCAATGCTGAAGGCACTTCTCGGATCCTAGTTTTCCTGGGGTGCTTGGAAGCATCGACTGCATGCATTGAAAATGGAAAAACTGTCAATTTGCTTGGCAAGGGATGTACAAAGGCGCCAAAGGCGGTTGCATTGTGGTACTTGAGGCAGTGGCCACACATGACCTCTGAATTTGGGACTCCTTCTTTGGCATGCCAGGAACTCACAATGACATCAACGTATTGTAGTGCTCCCCTGTCTTTACCAAGCTTGTTGAAGGTCATTCTCCTCCAGTGAACTTCGAGATCAATGGGTGACACTACAGCAAGGGATATTACCTAGCAAATGTCATCTATCCGAGATGGTCCGCATCTGTGAAGACTATCTCAAACCCTGTGCCAGGAGGCAAGTACTTCCACTTTGCGAAGGATCAAGAAGCTTGCAGGAAGGATGTCGAGCGGGCATTTTGTGTTTTCCAATCTCGATTTGCTGTTGTCCGGTACCCCGATCAGACTTGGTCGAAAGATCAAATGTGGGAGATCATTACTTGTGGCATCATCTTTCACAACATGATCATTGAGAGCAAGCAGGAAGAGCAAGTGTTTGACACTAAACCATATTACATGCAGGGTCCTCTTGCCCAAGTTGATCACCACCTACCGGCAACCTGGACTGCCTTCCTCAATATGCGTCAGGAGATCCGATAACCACTGGTGCATCAACAACTGCAGCAGGATCTGGTGGAGCACCTATGGAGGCTCAAGGACAACGTCTAGCTCGATGTGTGATGAAATATGAGTTTTTATTTGTTAAACTATTTGTTGAACTATATAATTTGTATTGAACTATTTGATTTCTATTGATTTTCTGTGATGAACTATGTGAAAAAATAGCTCCTGTTGAATTTGTGTCGAAGCACGCCGAATACGGGTCAAAATTGATCAATTTGCGCCGATAGTGGGCCATTTTTCGCCGAAAATGGGTTGGAAAGTGGGCCAATTTATGCCGAAAGTGGGACGAAATCGGCGCCTGGGGGCGACCTGGGGCGGCGGCTGGGAACCTGATCGCCCCCAAGCCAAAATTTCAGCCGGCGTGACCCCAAGGCGACGCGATTTCTAGCCCCTGGGGGGCCCAACGAGTGGAGATGCTCTTAGGCTATTCGCTTCAATTCGTTCTAGGATTGTGAGGCAGCAGGGACGAGAGTCGGGATGGAAATCTGGTCAGGATCGTCGCGAACTCGCAATGTTAGGTGGCGCTGGCTGGAATCGCGAGCGACGCACGCTCACCAGGCCACGGTCAAGTTTGTTTTTCTGAGTGAAATCCACGATCTACTCATTAAACTAAGGGCATGCACAATGATGCTATTTTAGAAGTGCCACATAGGATAAATGTTGAGGTAAAGAAAGAGAACTCATAAGAAAAAACTTGTCTTCTCTTATTTAAGAGATGATCTCTTAGCATAATTTGTCTCACCACGTTATTAGGAATAGCTAGTTATTAAAGATAAGACTAATAGATAACTCATTGTAGATGTTCTTTTATTGTAATCTAAATTACATGCAAGAATTAAAATAACACTATCTTATCATCTATTGTACATGCTCTAATCCGCAATCCAGTCCAGGAATTCAGTCATGATCCAGTCCGTGCTAGCTAGCTCAAACTAATCAACAATCGAGTCGCCCAGCAGTTCTTCTGTAAGCGCTAGCAAACGCGACAACGACTCTAATTCCCTTCTAATTCCTAGCCCTTAGTATATAGGCCTATATAAAAATTTTGGGCCCTGTGTGGGCTGCACAGTGTGCACACCTATAGGCCCGATCCTGGCACTAAAGACAATCACCGATCTAATCCTGCAAGATCTACCGAAGACACACCTCCACACACGCTCTGACGATGCCAGATGCACCACCGAGACGGGGACTGGGTAGGGAGAATTTTATTTCGTTTTCAGGTAGCCACCGCCGTCTCAACTTCCTAAGACGGACACAAACCGTAACTCTAAAAATGGAACCCTCCCGTCGGCAAGGGCCGGGATCCAGCATGCCTCCATGGGGCCATTGGAGACTAAACAGACCAGCGGCGGTGCCGACATGAGGCAGAGGAACCCTAGGCTTTTTCTGGAGAGGTAGCGGTGGCTGGGTGTCTACTCTAGTCCATGTCTATTATGGTAAAGCCACTACACAACTCATTAACCGATCGAAGTGCTTTTTATTGTTTGGTGATGCATGGCCACAGGACACGATAACATGTTACCTCTCTTGGATTTTAAGAGAAATACTTGGGTCTATCCACCCCAGACAAAAGTATGACAAAAGGGAAATTTTAGAGTTTCCAAGTTAAATTAACATAAAAATTGTTTGCTTTTGATGACCATCCCACTCAGGCTGGGAAAGAGGTTTTGATCAAGTCGGTGGCACAATCCATTCCCACTTATCTTATGAGTGTGTTTAAACTTCCCCTGGATGTATGTGATGACCTACACCGAATGATCTGTAACTAGTATTGAGGGGCCGAAAAGGGTAAACGGAAAACACATTGGCATGCTTGGGAAAAAATGACATGGCGAAAGTATCTGTTCTAGGCTTTTGAAGGCAAAGTATTACCCAAATGGCTGTTATTTTCACAGCCAACCCCTCTTCAACCTGGAAAGCTATTAGTTATGGGTTGGACTTTCTGAAGAAGGGAGTTGTTTGGAGGATTGCTAATGGCCAGAATGTCCGCATTTGGCGAGATAGATGAGTGATGCGTGAACCTACGGGTTGTCTAATATCGTGCACGTGACGTTGCAGGTTCAAATGGGTGTCGGAGCTTATGGACCATAATGGATTGTGGGACCTCATAAAATTGCAGCAATTATTCTCGCCCGTGGACATCTGTGAAATTCCAAAAAGTCGTCCATCCCCTCAACTTGGTGACGACTTTATTGCATGGGTGCCAGAGAAGTCGGGTGTTTTCTCAGTTTGAAGTGCATATCAGCTTGCTTTGGATGAATTGCCAGACATCGCGGTTGTAACCTCTAATAGATAAGCTGATGGGACTCGTGCTGGATGGAAGGCCATATGGTCTACATCAGTGCCATCTGAAGCCCTCAATTTTGCATGGAGACTTGCAACTAATTCACTTGCAACATGGATATATAAACATAACATAATCTTGAGACTACTTCTACAGGCATGTCTGATTTGCGGTTCCGAAGAGGAAGATTATTTCCATACCTTTTGTACTACACCAATGCAAAATGGTTGTGGCAAGTAATGGCTGCTGAATGGGAACTCCCGGATGTTACAAATATGCTACGTAAAAGTATAGAATGGTTTGTTCAACTCGTCTCTGATCTAAATGAACCAATACGGTTACGCCTGCTAATACTACTTTGAAAATTTTGGATGAAAGGAATGAGTTAGCCATCACAAACCGACGCCGCCAGACAATGTGCCCTGCAGATTTTTAACTATATATGTTGCCTATCTGATTTCCATTGCTACTTATCTGACAACATACCTATCCAAAGGCAAGTACCCCGCTCAGGTGCTTCCCATTGAATGCGCCTATATGCAACATAGAGCACTGGGAACCCAATCCATGGCCTCCCCCGACATCTGGTCGTGTGAAGCTAAACACTGATAGGTCTATTCAAAATGGTGTCACTGGCACATGTATGATCTTAAGAGATCATGATGGTAGCATCATTTTCTTTCTCTTGTAGGTATTTACTTGCTTGCAAAGATGTGCTTGAGACTGAGATTCTTGCTATACAAGGGAGGGGGACTCATGCTTGCCCTAAAGTGGAGCAACCTATCATCTATATTGAATCTGATAGCCTGGAAGCTGTCAAGAGGGTGCAAAGTGGAGATATCAGTAGATCAAAGTATGCCTTTTTGATAAAGGAGATCAAAGATAGTTTGATGGAGTATAATTTGTGTATTACCCATGTTGCCAACAAAAAAACTATGTTAGTCATTTCTTGGCGAATTTTGGAAGATCACAATGTCGAACTAATGTGTGGCTTGGGTCTGGTCCAAATGAACTTATAGACATTGTTGTTGTGGCTGTAATCTTTGATTTTGAGTAATACAAGTACTGTCTCGCAAAAAAATTGTAATTCACTTTCATTGAATCTTTTGTCTATCTAATCTTTGCTTTGAAATTCGTGCTAAGAAGAGTTGTGAAGTTATCTTTATCGACTTTGGGGCCACACTTTTGTTAGCGGGCTGATTTTGGCTCATTGCCTTTCTGTGCCTAGTTTTGATTTTCTTTCCTGGCTTATCCGTTCACAAATTTTTAGGTTGTAGTTCATTCTTTGAGTGGAGAGTGCAGTGGAGAGGGATAGGGATATAGAAGAGAGAAATTTACATGGCAATTTCTACAACGGATTCCATGGCGGCTACGAGCTCCCGATCCTTTCGTTCTTGAATTAATTTTACCAGGCCGTCGATTTTGAATTCCTCTAAGTGATTTGTTTTTTTGGCATAGTTTCCCTTTTATTTTAGCTAATTCGGTATTTTTGGATCCAGTTCTTTGATTCCCCATTTCCCTATTCATGTAGCTGTGCGATTTTGCACTCGGTGACAATCTAGGTGTGTGATTTGCGCCTGGTTTTTTTAGTTATGTAGCTTGATTAGTTGTGTTATTCAGGGATATTTATGAGCTTGTGCTTGTTGATGATTTTTCTGAATCCACATTGCTCTTTGGAAATCTCGAACTGACAAGGAGGTGAAGGAGTTAATGTAGTTAGATCCTCCCTCCCCTACAGTTTGTAGGTTCACTATCTTTGTCGTCTGCACTAATAATTGTTAGAAATATGCCCTAGAGGCAATACTATTTTTATTATATATATTTCTATATTTGTAATTATAGAGTTTATATTCTATGCTATAACTGCTATGATCCTAGGATATGCGATTCAAATGGAAAACTCATGGGCATGTAAGGTTCCTAGTCTTGCCTCTAGGACTAGCTCAAGTCTTGTTGGTGATCATGTTCTCCCTGTCTTAGAGTATTGTTAAGTGTAACGATAGTCCTAAAACAACATTGAGATTGTAATGTTGGAAGAATGGTCATATTGAATTGATCCAATCTTGTCTATTACGAATTGAGTTAATATCGTCTGTAATCAATTGTAATAACACAGAGTGTTAGTGTGTGAATTTGCTCCTTGGACCGTGAGAGTATCGTAGTCACTTGTTACCGTACGTTAGGTTTTGGGGTTGATCAAACGTCACCTGTAAAATGGTGATCACAACAGCAAGTTACATGTTCATCAGAAAGTTTGACAAGGGACTAGATAGCTCGAGCATGAGATTTTCTCTTGGAATGATGGAGAGATATTCTTAGGCCCCTCTCGGTGTGACGGCATTAGTCACTGTCTAGTCAGACACAGGTGACTACGTCACGGGCATGCTGGAACACAATAACAGGAAAGAAGAACAAAACCAATAATGAGGATTTTAGTATACTGAGCATGGTGATGACTCTTGAGGATACTGATGCATTCAGGGTTTTGTAAAGCATCGCAAAGCAAAGGGATCATCACATGATAACCAAAGGTCCACTTGAATATCATTCGTATGCTCATAGGGATCTATATGGACATCCACAGTTTCGTTGTTGGTCATTGAACGAATTGTTTCGTTCATGTCTATGGGTTACCTAACCTATGGGGTGATACGTCTCCAACGTATCTATAATTTTTTATTATTCCATGCTATTATATTATCTATTTTGGATGTTTTATATGCATTAATATGCTATTTTATATTATTTTTGGGACTAACCTATTAACCTAGAGCCTAGTGCCAGTTTCTGTTTTTTTTGCCTGTTTTTGAGTTTCACAGAAAAAGAATACCAAACGGAGCCCAAACGGAATAAAATTTTTGCGATGATCTTTCTTGGACGAGAAGCAAACCAGGAGACTTGGAGATGAAGTCGGAGGAGCCACGAGGCGGTCACAAGGGTGGAGGGCACGCCCAGGGGGTAGTGCGTGCCCCCTGTCTTGTGGGCCCCTCGTGGGTCTCCTGACCTAATTCTTTTGCCCATATATACTCTTATACGCCAAAACCATCAAGGGGAGCCACGAAAACACTTTTCCACAACCGCAACCTTTTGTACCCGTGAGATCCCATCTAGGGACCTTTTCCGGCACCCTGCTGGAGGGGGATTTGATCATGGAGGGCTTCTACATCAACACCATTGCCCTTCTGATGAAGCGTGAGTAGTTTACCATAGACCTACGGGTCCATAGCTAGTAGCTAGATGGCTTCTTCTCTCTCTTTGATTCTCAATACCATGTTCTCCTTGATGTTCTTCAAGATCTATTCGATGTAATACTCTTTTGCGGTGTGTTTGCCGAGATCCGATGAATTGTGGATTTATGATCAGATTATCTATGAATATTATTTGAATCTTCTCTGAATTCTTATATGCATGATTTGATATCTTTGCAAGTCTCTTCGAATTATCGGTTTAGTTTGGCCTACTAGATTAGTTTTCCTTGCAATGGGAGAAGTGCTTAGCTTTGGGTTCAATCTTGCAGTGTCCTTTCCCAATGACAGTAGGGGTAGCAAGGCACGTATTGTATTGTTTCCATCGAGGATAAAAAGTTCATCATATTGCTTGAGTTAATTCCTCTACATCATGTCATCTTACTTAATGTGTTACTCTGTTCTTTATGAACTTAATACTCTAGATGTATGCTGGATAGCGGTCGATGTGTGGAGTAATAGTAGTAGATGCAGGCCGGAGTCGGTCTACTTGACACGGACGTGATGCCTATGTTCATGATCATTGCCTTAGATATCGTCATAATTATTCTCTCTTCTATCAATTGCTCGGTAGTAATTTGTTCACCCACCGTATTATTTGCTATCTTGAGAGAAGTCACTAGTGAAACCTATGGCCCCCGGGTCTATTTTCCATCATATAAGTTTCCGATCTACTATTTTGCATTCTTTTACTTTCCTATCTATAAACCAAAAATACCAAAAATATTTACTTTATCGTTTATCTATCTCTATCAGATCTCACTTTTGCAAGTAACTATGAAGGGATTGACAACCCCTTTATCCCGTTGGATGCAAGTTTGTTTGATTGTTTGTGCAGGTATTCAGTGACTTGTGCACTGTCTTCTACTGGATTGATACCTTGGTTCTCAAACCGAGGAAAATACTTACTCTACTTTGCTGCATCACCCTTTTATTATTCACCATTCGCCTCTCGTTTTCCTGTCCCCCACTTCTAAAATGATTTTTGAAAAGATTTGCCCTTTTATTCGCCCTTCTTCCATTTGATCTTTTGTTTACCTGTGTTACCATGTGCCTTCTTTTTGCTTGCATCTTCGCTTGCTAAAAGTTTATGGATCCACATCCACTTGCTGATATTTTTAACAGATCCAATTATTATGAACCGATTTTCTAGTGATTTGAGTGCACTAGATTATCTTTATGAGGTTTTTCTTGAAATTCATGAATCTGAAAATTGTGATGAAGTGTTGAAAGAAGAAAATTATAAAGTGATTCACAATAGTTCCTAGAATCAAAAGCATGATTGCAACGATGTTATTTTAAATTCTATTACTGTCAATTATGCTAAAAATATGCAAAACCCTAAGCTTGGGGATGCTAATTTTGCTATGTCCACTACTTGTTGCAATGATCATGATTGGGGTGATTCTTTGTATGATCTTGAAAATTTATTTAAGCCCGAGAATATGAGATTGATAATAATGTTTGCAATAATATTGAAAGTGGGTTCGGAAGAGTGTCAACTTCAGATCCCACATATTTGGAGAATGTTCAATCTTATGAAATTTTTGATAAAAGTGGGTTTGGAGAGGTCATGACTTTAGTTAATGTTAATCCCACTATTTTGGAAGAGTGTCAACTTCGCATGCATGCGAATCGTGTTGAGGATATGCTTTGTGATAGCTATATTGTTGAATTTGCTTATGATCCTACATGTAATTATTATGAGAGAGGAAAATATGATTGTAGAAATTTTCATGTCACTAAATTACCTTTCTTGATGTTGAGATTGCTATCGTCTCTTTCTTTTTCCTTGCATATGCTAGTTTTTGCTTGCCTTGATAATTTAATTGCCTATAAAATGCCTATGCATAGGAAGTATGTTAGACTTAGATGTGTATGCATGTGTTTTATGATGCTCTCTTTGTTCTTCAAATCTTGTCTTTCGTGTGAGCATCATCAAAATTATCAATGCCTAGCTAGGGGCATTAAACAATAGCCCTTGTTGGGAGGAAGCCCAATTTTATTTTTGTTCTTGTTCCTATTTTGCTTTGAATAATTCATCTAGACTCTGGTTCAATGTGGTTTTGTGTATTAATTAGTGTTTGTGCGAAGTTAAACCTTTAGGATAGCTTACGGTGATAATTGTATTGATCCTGCTGAAAAACAGAAAGTTTTGCGCCCAGTAAATAATTTCCTGGATTTTATTGAAACGTGCTTTTGATCTGATTATTTTTGCTTTGGATTGGTGCACAAATTGCTCAGGTTGTTTCAGAATTTTTGGAGTTATAGAAGTATTTGAGAGTTACAGATTGCTACAGACTGTTCTGTTTTTGACAGATTCTGTTTTCTATGTGTTGTTGCTTATTTTGATGAATCTATGGGTAGTGTCGGGGGGTATGAACCATGGAAAAGTTGTTATACAGTAGATATTACACCAATATAAATAAAGAATGAGTTTGCAACAGTACCTTAAAGTGGTGATTTATTTTCTTTGACTAACAGAGCTTATAAGATTTTCTGTTGAGTTTTGTGTTGTGAAGTTTTCAAGTTTTGGGTAAGGATTTGATGGACTATGGAATAAGGAGTGGCAAGAGCCTAACCTTGGGGATTCCCAAGGTACCCCAAGGTAATATTCAAGGACAACCAAGAACCTAAGCTTGGGGATGCCCCGGAAGGCATCCCCTCTTTCGTCTTCGTCTATCGGTAATTTTAGTTGAGGCTATATTTTTATTCACCACATGATATGTGTTTTGCTTGGAGCGTCTTGTATTATTTGAGTCTTTGCTTTTTTAGTTTGCCACAATCATCCTTGCTATACACACCTTTTGATAGAGACACGCATGAATCGTGATTTATAAGAATACTCTATGTGCTTCACTTATATCTTTTGAGCTAGGCAAATTTGCTCTAGTGCCTAACTTATATCTTTTTAGAGCACGACGGTGGTTTTATTTTATAGAAATTGATGAACTCTCATGCTTCAGTTATATTATTTTGTGACTCTTTATAACAGCAAGGTGATTTGCTTTGGTTATAAATTTAGTCTAATATGGTAGGCATCCAAGAAGGATATAATAAAAACTTTCATATAAAGTGCATTGAATACTATGAGAAGTTTGATTCTTTATGATTGTTTTGAGATATGAAAATAGTGATATTAGAGTCATGCTAGTGAGTAGTTGTGAATTTGAGATATACTTGTGTTAAAGTTTGTGATTCCCATAGCACGCACGTATGGTGAACCGTTATGTGATGAAGTCGGAGCATGATTTGTTTTTGATTATCTTCCTTATGAGTGGCGGCCGGGGACAAGCGATGGTCTTTTCCTACCAATCTATCCCCCTAGGAGCATGCGCGCAGTACTTCGTTTCGATAACTAATAGATTTTTGCAATAAGTATGTGAGTTCTTTATGACTAATGTTGAGTCCATGGATTATACGCACTCTCACCCTTCCACAATTGCTAGCCTCTCTTGTGTCGTGATAACCCACAAGTATAGGGGATCGCAATAGTTTTCGAGGGTAGAGTATTCAACCCATATTTATTGATTCGACACAAGGGGAGCCAAAGAATATTCTCAAGTATTAGTAGTTGAGTTGTCAATTCAACCACACCTGGATAACTTAGTATCTGCAGCAAAGTATTTAGTAGCAAAGTAATATGGAAGCAATGGTAACAGTGGCAAAAGTAACAGTAGCAGTTTTGTAGTAATCGCAACAGTGGCAACGGTGAAGTAAATAAGCAAAGCACAATATGTGAAAAGCTCATAGGCATTGGATCAGTGATGGATAATTATGTCCGATGCGATTCCTCATGTAATAGTTATAACATAGGGTGACACAGAACTAGCTCCAGTTCATCAATGTAAGTAGGCATGTATTCCGAATATAGTCATACGTGTTTATGGAAAAGAACTTGCATGATATCTTTTGTCCTACCCTCCCGTGGCAGCGGGGTCCTAGTGGAAACTAAGGGATATTAAAGCCTCCTTTTAATAGAGTACCAGACCAAAGCATTAACACATAGTGAATACATGAACTCCTCAAACTATGGTCATCATCGAGAAGTATCGCGATTATTGTCACTTCGGGGTTGTTGGATCATAACACATAATAGGTGACTATAGACTTGCAAGATAGGATCAAGAACTCACATATATCCATGAAAACATAATAGGTTCAGATCTGAAATCATGGCACTCGGGCCCTAGTGACAAGCATTAAGCATAGAACATAGTGGATACTAGGGATCAAATCCTAACAAAACTAACTTGATTACATGGTAAATCTCATCCAACCCATCACCGTCCAGCAAGCCTACAATGGAATTACTCATGCACGGCGGGGAGCATCATGAAATTGGTGATGGAGGTGTTGGAAATATGCCCTAGAGGCAATAATAAAATGGTTATGATTATATTTCCTTGTTTATGATAATTGTTTATTATCCATGCTAGAATTGTATTGATAGGAAACTCAGATACATGTGTGGATAGATAGACAACACCATGTCCCTAGTAAGCCTCTAGTTGACTAGCTCGTTGATCAATAGATGGTTACGGTTTCCTGACCATGGACATTGGATGTCGTTGATAACGGGATCACATCATTAGGAGAATGATGTGATGGACAAGACCCAATCCTAAGCCTAGCACAAGATCATGTAGTTCGTATGCTAAAGCTTTTCTAAATGTCAAGTATCTTTTCCTTAGACCATGAGATTGTGCAACTCTCGGACACCGTAGGAATGCTTTGGGTGTGCCAAACGTCACAACGTAACTGGGTGGATATAAACATGCACTACGGGTATCTCCGAAAGTGTCTGCTGGGTTGGCATGAATCGAGACTGGGATTTGTCACTCCGTGTGACGGAGAGGTATCTCTGGGCCCACTCGGTAGGACATCATCATAATGTGCACAATGTGATCAAGGAGTTGATCGCGGGATGATGTGTTATGGAACGAGTAAAGATAATTGCCGGTAACGAGATTGAACAAGGTACCGGGATACCGACGATCGAATCTCGGGCAAGTACTATACCGGTAGACAAAGGGAATGGTATACAGGATTGATTGAATCCTCGAGATCGTGGTTCATCTGATGAGATCATCGTGGAACATATGAGAGACAACATGGGTATCCAGATCCCGCTGTTGGTTATTGACCGGAGAGTCGTCTCAGTCATGTCTGCATGTCCCCCGAACCCGTAGGGTCTACACACTTAAGGTTCCGTGATGCTAGGGTTGTAGAGATATTAGTATGCGGTAACCCGAAAGTTGTTCGGAGTCCCGGATGAGATCCCGGACATCATGAGGTGTTCCGGAATGGTCCGGAGGTAAAGATTTGTATATAGGAAGTCCAGTTTCGACCATCGGGGAAGTTTTGGGGTCATCGGTATTGTACCGGGACCACCGGAAGGGTCCCGGGGGTCCACCGGGTAGGGCTACCTATCTCGGAGGGCCACATGGGCTGAATTGGGAAGGGAACCAGCCCCTGGTGGGCTGGTGCGCCCCCCTTGGGCCTCCCTCTGCGCCTAGGGTTGGAAACCCTAGGGGTGGGGGGCGCCCCACTTGGCTTGGGGGCAAGTTTCCCCCCTTGGCCGCCGCCCCCCTTGGAGATGGGATCTCCTAGGGCCGGAGCCCCCCTAGGGTCCCTATATATAGTGGGGGGGGGGGGGAGGGAGGGCAGCCGCACCCTATCCCCTGGCGCCTCCCTCTCCCTCCCGTGACACCTCTCCCTCTCGCAGAGCTTGACGAAGCCCTGCCGAGATCGCCGCTGCATCCACCACCACGCCGTCGTGTTGTTGGATCTCCATCAACCTCTCCTTCCCCTTGCTGGATCAAGAAGGAGGAGACGTCTTCCCAACCGTATGTGTGTTGAACGCGGAGGTGCCGTCCACTCGGCGCTAGGATCATCGGTGATTAGGATCACGACGAGTACAACTCCATCAACCCCGTTCTCTTGAACGCTTCCGCTCGCGATCTTCAAGGGTATGAAGATGCTCTCCCTCTCTCTCTCGTTGCTAGTCTCTCCATAGATTGATATTGGTGTTGCATAGAAAATTTTGAATTTCTGCTACGTTCCCCAATAGTGGCATCATGAGCTAGGTCTATTCGTAGATTCTATGCACGAGTAGAACACAAGTTGTTGTGGGCGTTGATTTTGTTCAATATGCTTACCGTTACTAGTCCTATCTTGTTTCGACGGTATTGTGGGATGAAGCGGCCCGGACCGACCTTACACGTACACTTACGTGAGACAGGTTCCACCGAATGACATGCACTTGTTGCATAAGGTGGCTAGCGGGTGCCAGTCTCTCCCACTTTAGTTGGATCGGATTCGATGAAAAGGGTCCTTATGAAGGGTAAATAGCAATTGGCATATCACATTGTGGCTTTTGCGTAGGTAAGAAACGTTCTTGCTAGAAACCCATAGCAGCCACGTAAAACATGCGAACAAGAATTAGAGGACGTCTAACTTGTTTTTGCAGGGTATGCTATGTGATGTGATATGGCCAAGAAGGATGTGATGAATGAAATATATGTGATGTATGAGATTGATCATATTCTTGTAATAGGAATCACGACTTGCATGTCGATGAGTATGACAACCGGTAGGAGCCATAGGAGTTGTCTTTATTTATTGTATGACGTGCGTGTCACTGAATAACGCCATGTAATTACTTTACTTCATTGCTAAACCGTTAGCCATAGTAGTAGAAGTAATAGTTGGCGAGACAACTTCATGGAGACACCATGATGGAGATCATGATGATGGAGATCATGGTGTCATGCCGGTGACGATGATGATCATGGAGCCCCGAAGATGGAGATCAAAAGGAGCAAAATGATATTGGCCATATCATGTCACTATTTGATTGCATGTGATATTTATCATGTTTATGCATCTTATTTGCTTAGAATGACGGTAGTAAATAAGATGATCCCTCATACTAATTTCAAGAAAGTTTTCCCCCTAACTGTGCACCGTTGCGAATGTTCATTGTTTCGAAGCACCACATGATGATCGGGTGTGATAGATTCTAACGTTCACATACAACGGGTGTAAGCCAGATTTACACACGCGAAACACTTAGATTGACTTGACGAGCCTATCATGTACAGACTGTTGGAAATATGCCCTAGAGGCAATAATAAAAGGATTATTATTATATTTCTTTGTTCATGATAGTTGTCTTTTATTCATGCTATAATTGTATTATCCGGAAATCGTAATACATGTGTGAATACTTAGACCACAACATGTCCCTAGTGAGCCTCTAGTTGACTAGCTCGTTGATCAACAGATAGTCATGGTTTCCTGACTATGGACATTGGATGTCGTTGATAACGGGATCGCATCATTGGGAGAATGATGTGATGGACAAGACCCAATCCTAAGCATAGCACAAAGATCGTGTAGTTCGTTTGCTAGAGCTTTTCCAATGTCAAGTATCTTTTCCTTAGACCATGAGATCGTGTAACTCCCGGATACCGTAGGAGTGCTTTGAGTGTACCAAACATCACAACATAACTGGGTCACTATAAAGGTGCACTACAGGTATCTCCGAAAGTGTCTGTTGGGTTGACACGGATCAAGACTGGGATTTGTCACTCCGCATAACGGAGAGGTATCACTGGGCCCACTCGGTAGTGCATAATCATAATGAGCTCAAAGTGACCAAGTGTCTGGTCACGGGATCATGCATTACGGTACGAGTAAAGTGACTTGCCGGCAACGAGATTGAACGAGGTATTGGGATACCGACGATCGAATCTCGGCAAGTAACATACCGTCTGACAAAGGGAATAGTATACGGGGTTGCTTGAATCCTCGACATCGTGGTTCATCCGATGAGATCATCGAGGAATATGTGGGAGCCAACATGGGTATCCAGATCCCGCTGTTGGTTACTGACCGGAGAGCCATCTCGGTCATGTCTGCATGTCTCCCGAACCCGTAGGGTCTACACACTTAAGGTTCGGTGACGCTAGGGTTGTATGAATATGAGTATGCAGCAAACCGAATGTTGTTCGGAGTCCCGGATGAGATCCCGGACGTCACGAGGAGTTCCGAAATGGTCCGGAGGTAAACAATTATATATAGGAAGTGCTGTTTCGGCCATCGGGAAAGTTTCGGGGTCACCCGGTATTGTACCGGGACCACCGGAAGGGTCCCGGGGGTCCATCGGGTGGGGCCACCTATCCTGGAGGGCCCCGTGGGCTGAAGTAGGGAGGGAACCAGCCCCTGGTGGGCTGGTGCACCCCCACTTGGGCCCTCCTGCGCCTAGGGTTGGAAACCCTAGGGTGGGGGGGGGGGCGCACCACTTTCCTTGGGGGGCACTCCATCCCCCTGGCCGCCGCCCCCCCTTGGAGATCTGATCTCCAGGGCCGGCGCCCCCCTGGGGGCCTATATAAAGGAGGGGGGAGGGAGGGCAGCCGCACCCTGAGTCTTGGCGCCTCCCTCCCCCTGCTACACCTCTTCCTCCTCCCGCAGCTGCTTGGCGAAGCCCTGCCGGAGTCCTGCTGCATCCACCACCACGCCGTCGTGCTGCTGGATCTTCATCAACCTCTCCTTCCCCCTTGCTGGATCAAGACGGAGGAGACGTCACGCTGACCGTACGTGTGTTGAACGCGGAGGTGCCGTCCGTTCGGCGCTAGAATCTCCGGTGATAGGATCACGACGAGAACGACTACATCAACCCCGTTCTCTTGAACGCTTCCGCACGCGATCTACAAGGGTATGTAGATGCATCTCTCTCTCTCTCTCGTTGCTAGATGAACTCATAGATGGATCTTGGTGAACGTAGGAATTTTTTTATTTTATGCAACGTTCCCAGCAGTGGCATCATGAGCTAGGTCTATGCGTAGTTCTTTATTGCATGAGTAGAACACAAATCTGTTGTGGGCGTAGATCTTGTCAACTTGCTTGCCACTACTAGTCCTTTCTTGCTTCAGCGGTATTGTGGGATGAAGCGGCAAGACCGACCTTACACGTACGCTTACGTGAGACAGGTTCCACCGACTGACATGCACTAGTTGTATAAGGTGGCTAGCGGGTGTATGTCTCTCCTACTTTAGTTGGAGCGGATTCGATGAAAAGGGTCCTTATGAAGGGTAAACAGAAGTTGACAAAAATCACATTGTGGTTATTTGTACGTAAGAAACGTTCTTGCTAGAACCCAATTGCAGCCATGTAAAAGATGCAACAACAATTAGAGGACGTCTAACTTGTTTTTGCAGCAATTGTCATGTGATGTGATATGGCCATAAGTTGTGATGAATGATGAATGATATATTGTGATGTATGAGATCATGTTCTTCTAATAGGAATCACGACTTGCATGTCGATGAGTATGACAACCGGCAGGAGCCATAGGGGTTGTCTTAATTATTGTATGACCTGCATGTCAATGATTTAACGCCATGTAATTACTTTACTTTATTGATAAACCGTTAGCTATAGTAGTAGAAGTAATAGTTGGCGAGCAACTTCATGGAGGCACGATGATGGAGATCATGATGATGGAGATCATGGTGTCATGCCGGTGACAAAGATGATCATGGAGCCACAAAGATGGAGATCGAAGGAGCTATATGATATTGGCCATATCATGTCACTACTTTATATAATTGCATGTGATGTTTATTATGTTTTATGCATCTTGTTTACTTAGAACGGCGGTAGTAAATAAGATGATCCCTTATAATAATTTCAAGAAAGTGTTCCCCCTAACTATGCAACGTTGCTAAAGTTCGTCGTTTCGAAGCACCACGTGATGATTGGGTGTGATAGATCCTTACGTTCACATACAACGGGTGTAAGACAGTTTTACACATGCATAAACACTTAGGGTTAACCTGACGAGCCTAGCATGTATAGACATGGCCTTGGAACACAAGAGAGCGAAAGGTCGAACATGAGTCGTATGGAAGATACGATCAACATGGAGATGTTCACCGATGATGACTAGTCCGTCTCACGTGATGATCGGACACGGCCTAGTCGACTCGGATCGTGTAACACTTAGCTGACTAGAGGGATGTCAAATCTGAGTGGGAGTTCATTAAATAATTTGATTAGATGAACTTAATTGTCATGAACTTAGTCTAAAATCTTTGCAAAATATGTCTTGTAGATCAAATGGCCAACGCTCATGTCAACATGAACTTCAACGCGCTCCTAGAGAAAACCAAGCTGAAAGATGATGGCAGCAACTATTCGGACTGGGTTCGGAACCTGAGGATCATCCTCATAGAAGCCAAGAAAGGATATGTCCTAGAAGGACCGCTAGGTGAAGCACCCATCCCAGAGAACCAAGACGTTATTAACGCTTGGCAGTCACGTGCTGATTATTACTCCCTCGTTCAGTGCGGCATGCTTTACAGCTTAGAACCGGGGCTCCAAAAGTGTTTTGAGCAACACGGAGCATATGAGATGTTTGAGGAGCTGAAAATGGTTTTTCAAGCTCATGCCCGAGTCGAGAGATATGAAGTCTCTGACAAGTTCTATAGTTGTAAGATGGAGGAAAACAGTTCTGTCAGTGAGCACATACTCAAAATGTCTGGGTTGCACAACCGCGTGTCCCAGCTGGAGATCAACCTCCCAGACGAGGCGGTCATTGACAGAATCCTTCAGTCGCTCCCACCGAGCTACAAGAGCTTTGTGATGAACTACATTATGCAGGGGATGGTGAAGACCATTCCTGAAGTATTTTCAATGCTGAAGTCAGCAGAGGTTGAAATCAAGAAAGAGCATCAAGTGTTGATGGTCAATAAGACCACTAAGTTCAAGAAGGGCAAGGGTAAGAAGAACTTCAAGAAGGACGGCAAAGATGTTGTCGCGCCCGGTAAGCCAGTTGCCGGGAAGAAGTCAAAGAATGGACCCAAGCCTGAGACTGAGTGCTTTTATTGCAAAGGGAAGGGTCACTGGAAGAAGAACTGCCCCAAATACTTAGCGGACAAGAAGGCCGGCAACACTAAAGGTATATGTGATATACATGTAATTGATGTGTACCTTACCAGTACTCGTAGTAACTCGTGGGTATTTGATACCGGTGCCGTTGCTCATATTTGTAACTCACAGCAGGAGCTGCGGAATAAGCGGAGATTGGCGAAGGACGAGGTGACGATGCGCGTCGGGAATCGTTCCAAGGTCGATGTGATCGCCGTCGGCACGCTACCTCTACATTTACCTACGGGATTAGTTTTAAACCTCAATAATTGTTATTTAGTGCCAAGTTTGAGCATGAACATTGTATCTGGATCTCGTTTAATACGAGATGGCTACTCATTTAAATCCGAGAATAATGGTTGTTCTATTTATATGAGAGATATGTTTTATGGTCATGCCCCGATGGTCAATGGTTTATTCTTAATGAATCTCGAACGTAATGTTACACATATTCATAGTGTGAATAGCAAAAGATGTAAAGTTGATAACGATAGTCCCACATACTTGTGGCACTGCCGCCTTGGTCACATTGGTGTCAAGCGCATGAAGAAGCTCCATGCTGATGGACTTTTAGAGTCTCTCAATTATGAATCATTTGACACATGCGAACCATGCCTCATGGGCAAAATGACCAAGACTCCATTCTCCGGAACTATGGAGCGAGCAACCAACTTATTGGAAATCATACATACTGATGTGTGTGGTCCAATGAGCGTTGAGGCTCGCGGAGGATATCGTTATGTTCTCACTCTCACTGATGACTTAAGTAGATATGGGTATGTCTACTTGATGAAACACAAGTCTGAGACCTTTGAAAATTTCAAGGAATTTCAGAATGAAGTAGAGAATCAACGTGACCGAAAGATAAAATTCTTACGATCGGATCGTGGAGGAGAATATTTAAGTCACGAATTTGGTACGCACTTAAGAAAATGTGGAATCGTTTCACAACTCACGCCGCCTGGAACACCTCAGTGTAACGGTGTGTCCGAACGTCGTAACCGCACTCTATTGGATATGGTGCGATCTATGATGTCTCTTACCGATTTACCGCTATCATTTTGGGGATACGCTCTAGAGACAACTACATTCACTTTAAATAGGGCACCATCTAAATCCGTTGAGATGACACCGTATGAATTATGGTTTGGGAAGAAACCTAAGCTATCGTTTCTAAAAGTTTGGGGATGCAATGCTTATGTCAAGAAACTTCAACCTGAAAAGCTCGAACCCAAGTCGGAAAAAGGCGTCTTCATAGGATACCCCAAAGAAACCGTTGGGTATACCTTCTACCTTAGATCCGAAGGCAAGATCTTTGTTGCCAAGAACGGATCCTTTCTGGAAAAGGAGTTTCTCTCGAAAGGAGTAAGTGGGAGGAAAGTAGAACTCGATGAAGTACTACCTCTTGAACCGGAAAGTAGTGAAGCTCAGGAAAATGTTCCTGTGGTGCCTACACCGACTGGAGAGGAAATTAATGATGATGATCAAGGTACTTCGGATCAAGTTGCTACTGAACTTCGTAGGTCCACGAGGACACGTTCCACACCAGAGTGGTATGGCAACCCTGTCCTGGAAATCATGTTGTTAGACAACGGTGAACCTTCGAACTATGAAGAAGCGATGGCGGGCCCAGATTCCAACAAATGGCTAGAATCCATGCAATCCGAGATAGAATCCATGTATGAAAACAAAGTATGGACTTTGACTGACTTTCCCGATGATCGGCGAGCGATAGAAAACAATTGGATCTTTAAGAAGAAGACGGACGCGGATGGTAATGTCACCATCTATAAAGCTCGACTTGTCGCTAAGGGTTATCGGCAAATTCAAGGGGTTGACTACGATGAGACTTTCTCTCCCGTAGTGAAGCTTAAGTCCGTCCAAATCATGTTAGCAATTGCCGCATACTATGATTATGAGATATGGCAGATGGACATCAAAACGGCATTCCTTAACGGTTATCTTAAGGAAGAGCTGTATATGATGCAGCCGGAAGATTTTCTCGATCCTAAGAATGCTAACAAATTATGCAAGCTCTAGCGATCCATTTATGGGATGGTGTAACATCTCGGAGTTGGAACATTCGCTTTGATGAGATGATCAAAGCGTTTGGGTTTATGCAGACTTATGGAGAAGCCTACGTTTACAAGAAAGTGAGTGGGAGCTCTGTAGCATTTCTCATATTATATGTAGATGACATACTTTTGATGGGAAATGATATAGAATTCTTGGACAACATTAAGGCCTACTTGAATAAGTGTTTTTCAATGAAGGACCTTGGAGAAGTTGCTTACATATTAGGCATCAAGATCTATAGGGATAGATCGAGACGCCTCATAGGTATTTCACAAAGCACATACCTTGATAAGATTTTGAAGAAGTTCAAAATGGATCAGTCCAAGAAAGGGTTCTTTCCTGTATTACAGGGTGTGAGATTGAGCTCGACTCAATGCCCGACCACGGCAAAATATAAAGAAGAGATGAGTGTCATCCCCTATGCCTCAGCCATATGATCTATTATGTATGCCATGCTGTGTACCAGACCTGACGTAAACCTTGCCGTAAGTTTGGTAGGAAGGTACCAAAGTAATCCCGGCAAGGAACACTAGGCAACGGTCAAGAATATCCTAAAGTACCTGAAAAGGACAAAGGACATGTTTCTCATTTATGGAGGTCACGAAGAGCTCGTCCTAAAGGGTTACGTCGACGCTAGCTTCGACACAGATCTAGATGACTCTAAGTCACAAACCGGATATGTGTATATGTTGAATCGTGGAGCAGTGAGCTGCTGCAGTTGCAAGCAGAGCATTGTGGCGGGATCTACATGTGAAGCGGAGTACATGGCAGCCTCGGAGGCAGCGCATGAAGCAATATGGATGAAGGAGTTCATCACCGACCTAGGAGTCATACCCAATGTGTCGGGGCCAATCACTCTCTTTTGTGACAACATTAGAGCTATTGCCCTTGCCAAGGAGCCCAGGTTTCACAAGAAGACCAGGTACATCAAGCGTCGTTTCAACTCCATCCGTGAAAATGTTCAAGATGGAGACATAGATATTTGCAAAGTACATACGGATCTGAATGTCACAGATCCGTTGACTAAACCTCTTCCGCAAGCAAAACATGATCAACACCAGAACTCTATGGGTGTTGGATTCATCACAATGTAACTAGATTATTGACTCTAGTGCAAGTGGGAGACTGTTGGAAATATGCCCTAGAGGCAATAATAAAAGGATTATTATTATATTTCTTTGTTCATGTTAGTTGTCTTTTATTCATACTATAATTGTGTCATCCGGAAATCGTAATACACGTGTGAATACTTAGACCACAACATGTCCCTAGTGAGCCTCTAGTTGACTAGCTCGTTGATCAAAAGATAGTCATGGTTTCCTGACTATGGACATTGGATGTCATTGATAACGGGATCACATCATTAGGAGAATGATGTGAGGGACAAGACCCGATCCTAAGCATAGCACAAGATCGTGTAGTTCGTTTGTTAGAGCTTTTCCAATGTCAAGTATCATTTCCTTAGACCATGAGATCGTGGAACTCCCGGATGCCGTAGGAGTGCTTTGGGTGTACCAAACATCACAACGTAACTGGGTGACTATAAAGGTATACTACAGGTATCCCCGAAAGTATTTGTTGGGTTGACACGGATCGAGACTGGGATTTGTCACTCCGTATGATGAAGAGGTATCTCTGGGCCCACTCGATAATGCATCACCATAATGAGCTCAATGTGACCAAGTGTTTGGTCACGGGATCATGCATTACGGTACGAGTAAAGTGACTTGCCGGTAACGAGATTGAACGAGGTATTGGGATACCGACGATCGAATCTCGGGCAAGTAACGTACCGATTGACAAAGGGAATTGTATACGGGATTACCTGCATCCTTGACATCGTGGTTCATTCGATGAGATCATCGTGGAACATGTGGGAGCCAACATGGGTATCCAGATCCCGCTGTTGGTTATTGGCCGGAGAGGTGTCTCGGTCATGTCTGCATGATTCCCGAACCCGTAGGGTCTACACACTTAAGGTTCGGTGACGCTAGGGTTGTAGAGATATTAGTATGCGGTAACCCTAAAGTCGTTTGGAGTCCTGGATGAGATCCCGGACGTCACGAGGAGTTCCGGAATGGTCCGGAGGTAAAGAATTATATATAGGAAGTGCTGTTTCGGCCATCGGGAAAGTTTCGGGGTCACCCGGTATTGTACCGGGACCACCGGAAGGGTCCCGGGGGTCCACCGGGTGGGGCCACCTATCCTGGAGGGCCCCGTGGGCTGAAGTAGGGAGGGAACCAGCCCCTGGTGGGCTGGTGCGCCCCCACTTGCCCCCTGGGCC
>NC_041391.1:684671067-684671768 GCF_002162155.2 Triticum dicoccoides
GGGGGGCACTCCACCCCCCTGGCCGCCGCCCCCCCCCTTGGAGATCTGATCTCCAGGGCCGGCGCCCCCCTGGGGGCCTATATAAAGGAGGGGGGGAGGGAGGGCAGCTGCACCGTGAGTCTTGGCGCCTCCCTCCCCCTGCTACACGTCTTCCTCCTCCCGCAGCTGCTTGGCGAAGCCCTGCCGGAGTCCTGCTGCATCCACCACCACGCCGTCGTGCTGCTGGATCTTCATCAACCTATCCTTCCCCCTTGCTGGATCAAGACGGAGGATACATGACACTGACCGTACGTGTGTTGAACACGGAGGTGCCGACCGTTCGGCGCTAGGATCTCCGGTGATAGGATTACGACGAGAACGACTTCCTCAACCCCATTCTCTTGAACACTTCTGCACGCGATCTACAAGGGTATGTAGATGCCACTAGTGCAGAACCGGGCAATAGCACCGGTTCGTAAGGCCCTTTAGTGCCGGTTCCATAACCGGCACTAAAGTGTGGGCACTAAAGGCCCCCCCCTTTAGTACCGGTTCAGCACGAACCGGTGCTAAAGGGCAACCACGTGGCACGAGCCAGCTCCGGGGGCCTGGAGCCCTTTAGTACCGGTTGGTAAGACCAACCGGTACTATAAGGTTTGGTTTTTTTAGTTTTATGATTTCTTTTTCATTTAATTTTGTGTTTCCATTTTAATTCTTTTTCGTTT
>NC_041391.1:684672010-684677568 GCF_002162155.2 Triticum dicoccoides
CTAGTAGAACCAATCATGCATATATATATCATCAATGTCTCACAAACCACCATATTAATTAATTCACACATACACACATGTATAGCTAAATACAATTTCTCCTACATATGCATGTTGCCTTTGGAGCCAGTGGCATTAGCCTAATTGGTGCCTTCGGAGCACGATGACAATTGGAAGTGGTTTTCATGGGGGCGGTAGCGGGTAATAGTATTCTCCCTTCGGATTTATGACATGGTCGAGCAAAAATCCCGCTATTTCCTCTTGAAGTGCTTCTACGCGCTCCGTTTCTAGGAGCTTCCCCCGCACCTCTCTGAACTATTAAGAAGGAGATCAATATGCATGTGTATTAGTTGTGTGACTAGATATCGATAATGGTGTAAAAATTGTGAATAGTGTTTTGACAAGCGTACCCATTCCTGTCTTTGAGATCTGCTCCTTTCGGACGCCATCATGCGAATGTTCTCGCAAACGCAGAATGCACACAGATCAGTCCCCTGCGCCTGCTTCAGGGCCTTTACGAGAATGGAATTTGATCAGATAATAATTAATCAAGCATGATAATTAAAGAGATGGCAGCTAGCTAGCTAGCTAGTACTACTTAATTACTTACCTTGGGTCGAAACCATTTAAGCTTTTTTTTCCATTCGCCTTCCGTGACGCTGATGAACCTTGCCCAAGCCCTGCCCGCCGACAAAGAAAATGAATAGAGGGGTTATTAAATAGTTCATATCATGAAATGACGAACTAAATAGGCCGAGATATATAGTTAATAATGATTGAAATTACCTGTTGACTATCCCAAACAAGATGTTATAGTCAGTATTTTCTTTGAGTAGTGAGTCAAGTATTTCAACTGTTCCGGCGTCAACTTTAATGATACACAAGATCCAGTGAAATCTGCATGCACACACGTTTGCATGTCTTAATTAAGCGGGCATATGTAAGCAAAAACATGTAGCTAGCTAGTAGGCAAAAACAGAGAATTTGTAGTACAAGACAGTGTGACTCACTGGAAGTTGTAAGGAAGTAGTATATCTTCATTGTATTTGAGGCACTTCAAGAACTCTAGCATGTTGTCCTCTACGGCCTTTTCATGATGTGGATTTATTAGCCATGTGTATTCATTAACGGTGTTTGGGTCAATGAACCCAATGCCAAAGCGTCCACCTTTTCTCATTTCATACATCTTCATCCTGCATAATACCACATAAAAGAATATAGTGAGGATAATTACAGGTAACAGTTAGCTTGAGACTTAAATTACAGAAAGAAATCACTTACAGACAATAGCAACTCACGATAGATTTGTCGAGTGCGTCTTGATTGTATAACTGAAACAGTTCAGAATACTCAACGGATAGAGCTTTCTCATGGAAGTAATGCTCCTCCTTGACATTCACCATGAGGGACAATCGATCGGAAATCTTGGTAATGTTCATGTACCATTAATGCAATTCATACATTCTCGTTGGGAGGTTCTTGACCTTGTCTGACTCGACCAAGGGTTGGCCCCGGACATATTTCCATTTTATTTCATCCTCTGTAAGCACAGGCATGGGCTCGATCTCGAGGAGTTGTCCAACAGTGATGTTGAGAACTTCAGCCTGCATTATATGGTCCTTGGTTATTACCACATTGCCCACCTCGGGAACGTAAACTGTTTGCCCACAATAATATTGGGCGCGCGTGCTGTCACGTGTTGTTGGCACAACAAGCGAGGGGATCGATTGCGCCGCCTGTTCTCCCAGCTGGGGAATGGTTTTCCTACATTTTTTGACAGCTGCTTGTTGTTTGCTCGATCCCGAGCTCGCCTCGTTACGTAGGCGTGCTCGATTTAACTTCCTGATGTGGCGCTCATAGTCTGTGTCAACAGGCTTGGGAGCTGGTGGTTGAGCCATACGAATGAAGTGGTCAATCGTTTCCTCAGGCACTTTCTCCCTTGGCGGCGGTGGCGGTTTCGGTGCAAAATGGGCTTCCACCTCGGCCTTCGATATGGCTGCGTTTTCCTCCTCGGACTTGTCATAAGGCCTCTGCGGAAGAGGCGTGAGGCTTGGACCATATTTATATCGCTTGCCTACGCCTGTACTTCCTGTACTACCTCGACTCGTACCGCTACGCACCATAGCTGCGGGGTGTCTCTTCTGCGATTGCTGAGGCGGCGGAGACGGCTGACGGGGCTGAGTTAGACAAGGAGGAGTGGCCTGAAGCTGTGCCAGACTTGGAGGAGGAGTGGCCTGAGGTTGTGCCGGACTTGGAGGAGGAGTGGACGTCTGACGCTGTGGTGGACTTGGAGGAGGAGGAGTGGCCTGACACTTTGCCGGACTTGGAGGAGGAGTGGGCTGACACTTTGCCGGACTTGGTGGACTTGCAGGAGCGGGAGTCTGCTGACTCGGTGGCGGACTTCGACGAGGAGTCGGCTGACGCGGTGTCGGTGGCCTTTGAAAGATGATGCAATCCTTTTTCCATAGGATGATACAATGTTTGGCCTCTCCGAGAAAGTGCTCGTCGTCACCTCCAGGATAGTCAAGCTGTAGCTCCGAATATGGGTCCACCACCTCATCAACCAAGACACGAGCATAGCCCGCTGGAATCGGGTTGCAATGGAAGGTTGCCTCGGGGGGATTTGTAAAAGCAACGACGTCCGCCACCTTCATGGATATGTTCTTCATTTTGACGTGTAGCTCGCAGTTAGTGTTCTCCGTGATGTCATCCACGGGGTATCTATCCAGCATTGCGTCGTCCGGGGCGGAACCCATGCTGCTTCTCGGCATGGATGGGGCGGTGCTATCCAATGCTGGATCATTCACTAGCTACTGCAGCTGCTGAGACCCCCTTTGCTGGGTAAGTGAGTCGATCTGCTCCTGCTGCCGCTGGTATTTGACTACCAATTCCGCTTGACTTGCTTCTAGGCCTTGAAGGCGTTCATAGTCCCGCTTCCTCTGCTCCTCCTCCATCTTCCTCTTCTTCTCCTCCGCAATCTTCTTTCTCGCACGGGTTCTGTAGTCGGTGTTCCAGTCTGAAAACCCCTCATACCACGGAATGGTGCCCTTGCCTCGTGTTCTTCCCGGGTGTTCAGGATTTCCCAGGGCACGCGTAAGCTCGTCGTTCTCTCTGTTGGGCTGGAACACCCCCGATCGTGCCTCTTCTATTGCAACAAGTATCGCATCGTCGGCTCCCTTCAGGCTTGCCCTCGTCGAAACATTGCCTGTCTTCGGGTCCAACTCCCCCCCATGCGCATAGAACCAAGTCCTGCACCTGGGGGGCCAGCTCTTAGTAACCGGAGTGACACCTGCATCCTCCATCTCTTTCTCAGACTTATCCCACTTAGGCATTGCCACCGCATAGCCACCTGGCCCCAGCTTATGGAACTTATCCTTTTTTCGGCATTCTTCTTGTTTATTCTCGACCGTTCCTTAGCTAATTCCGAATCCTTGAATTTCACGAAATCGTCCCAATGAGCACGTTGGTTCTCTAGTGTTCCCTCGAATACTGGAGTCTTCCTTCCTCCCTTGACGTACTTGTCCCATTCAAGATTCTTGTGGTTCTTGAATGCAACCGCCATCTTCCTAAGAGCAGCGTCCTTGACTTTCTGCACATCTGCTTCTGTGAAATGATATGGTAGGGTGAAATGTTCCATGAGAGTATCCCAAAGCAGCTCTTTTTGTCTTTTGTCGACAAAAGTAACATCTGGACGTGGAGCAGCGTCCTTTTTGTCTTTTTGTATTTTGTCTTTTGCTGGCTCTCTCCATTCTTGAAGGGAGATCGGGAGTTGGTCCTTCACAACAACTTCGCACTGACGAACGAACTTGTCCGCAATCTTCTTAGGCGCTAATGGTTCGCCATTAGGTCTGATTGCCTTGATATTGTACTTTATGCCCTCCTTCAACTTTTTGTTCGGGCCTCGTTTCGTCCTTTTGCCTGAAGATTTGCTCGATTCGGATGGCTGAAAGAACAAAGATCGATTCGTTCATATATCTTCAAGTCATTTAAAACATGTGATGATCACCAGATGCCTGCTTATATAAATATATATACCTCACCAGTCTTTGTTGTTTCAAGATCAACATTTTCTTCGTCATCATCATAATCATAGTTCATGAATTCATCAATTCGGTCATCGCGATCGAATATCATATCACCCTCTCCGGTGTTGTTTAGAAATTCAGAGCCTTCATAATCTTCTTCATTCTGATGATCATCTGGCCCGTGAGGATGGCGTATCATATCAAACATGGCCTGTTCTCCCTCTCTACCGGTATTGTCCGCCATAGCTTTTATTTAACTAATCCAAAAGAAATATAAAACAATTTAGTATTCAAATTACATCGTCTCGAATAATAGATATAATCTCAAATACATCGTCTCGAATAATAGATATAATCTCGAAAACATCGTCTCGAATAATAGATATAATCTCGAATACATCGTCTCGAATAATAGATATAATATCGAATACATCACTGGCTAGGTAGCTAATAAAGATCGAATACTATAGAAGAATCTAGGACACTCGCGGTTCCTGCGGCGCGGGCAGTGGACACCCAAAGAGAAGGAACCCTCACAGGATCATAGCTGAAGTGAGATCCCTGAAGAAACTACCAGGTATTTGAGAACCTGCCGCCCTCTAACGCAACCATGTAGCGATGGACGTGCTCGTCCTCCTCCCTGACACGACGACGTACCACCTCCGGCGGGGCCGGCTCCCTCCACATCGAAACTGGCCCACGCGAACACCACCAAACGAGATCAGGGTCGACGACGGGACCCGGGGCCGGGTTCCTCATCAAGCGGCGCGCCCCTCCAGGCAGCACCTCCCAGTGCCAGCCCGGCGGAGCCCAGTCCCGGACATGGGTCAGCCGGACGTCGTCGCGGACGTGTTGACGGCGAGGATGCGGGTCGGGCATCGTCGAGAACAAATACTAGCTATATGCCCGCAAAAAGTAACATTTTTTTAATGATTAGATTTTGATAACTAAAATTTCTAACATTTCTATAACATTTCTAACAATGCTATATATTACTAACATTTCTATAACATTTCTAATATTTCTATAACTAAAAAAAATAAAAAAATTATAACATGTCTATATATATAACTAACATTTTTATAACTATTTCTATAACTAAAAAACAGAAAAATTTCTAACAATTCTAACTTTTTTATAACTATTTCTATAACTAAAAAACAGAAAAATTTCTAACAATTCTAACATTTCTAACTATTCTAACAATTCTAACATTTCTAACTATTCTAACAATTCTAACATTTCTAACTATTTCTGAAAAACAGAAAAATTTCTAACAATTTCTAAAAAACAGAAAAATTTCTAACTATTTGTATAACTAAAAAACAGAAAAATTTCTAACAATTTCTAAAAAACGGAAAAATTTCTAACAATTTATAACTATGTGTGTGTGCGCGCTCACCGGCGAGGCGAGCGACGACGGGGGGCGGCAACGGGGGCCGGGCGCGCGGCGACGGGGACGGCGACGGGCGCGGCGACGACGGGGATGACGACGACGGGGACAGGGACGGGGCGGCGACGACGCGGACGGGG
>NC_041391.1:684678224-684705230 GCF_002162155.2 Triticum dicoccoides
GGGACGGGCCGGGACGGGGCGGCGGTGACGACGGGGACGACGGGGACGGGGCGGCGACGGGGGCGGCGACGAGGGATGGAGACGTACGGGGGCGGCGGGCGACGGTGCAGAGGAGAAGAAGCCAGATGAGAAACTGAAATTTTCGTAAGTGTTGTTTATATAGGAGGGGCCTTTAGTACCGGTTTGTGCCACAAACCGGTACTAAAGGCCAGTTTTGGCCAGCCCAAGCGGCGGGAAGCGATCCCCTTTAGTACCGGGTGGTGGCACAAACCGGTACTAAAGGCCCCCCCTTTAGTACCGGTTTGTGACACGACCCGATACTAAAGGGGGTGCGCTGGCGCAGGTGCGGTGCGGCAAGTTTAGTCCCACCTCGCTAGCCGAGGGGCGACCGCACTGGTTTATAAACCCCCGTGCGGTCGCTCTCTTGAGCTCCTCTCCAAAGCAGGCCTACTAGGCCTACGTGTTCTTTGCTGCCCTGTGGGCCCACTTGGCCTTTGCGGGCCTGCATCCTGGCCCAACAATAGGTTGGGTTTCTAGTCGTATGCAGGCCGCTCTGGCCTAGTAGGCGGGCTTTTTTTATATATTTTTTGCTTTATTTTTTTCTGTATTTAGAGTTTCTTTTGTGAATATTTTTGCTTTAGGTACAAAAAATTACAAACTTTCTGTTAGTGCCCGTAGTTTTCAAATATGAATAGTTTAAATTTTGAATTATTTGAAATTAGTGTGAATCACTAGTTTGTGAATAACTTAACTTTAAAAATCAGTAAAGGCATGAAAGAATTTGTTTGCACATAAAATTTCTTCGCGTTTCAAATGCCAAAACACATAACTACCCTAACTATTACAGAGATTCCCCTCTGGGTGTGAAACACAGAAGAAAGTGATGATAGTGAAGCCGATCACATCCCAGATCTTTGGGTGTGAAACTTTTTCTTCGTGTGTGTCCCTTTGCGCCGTAACCATGGAAAATCTTCATCATTTAACGGGATGATCGGGTCAATAACTGTGAATGGAGCAATTTCATCAAACTTTTCATAATCTTCTGACTTGTCTGTCTTGTCATCCACTCCCACGATGTTTCTCTTCCCAGAAAGAACTATGTGCCGCTTTGGCTCATCGTACGATGCATTCGCTTCCTTATCTTTTCTTTTTCTTGGCTTGGTAGACATGTCCTTCACATAGAAAACCTGTGCCACATCATTGGCTAGGACGAATGGTTCGTCTGCATACGCAAGATTGTTGAGATCCACTGTTGTCATTTCGTACTGCGGGTCTTCCGTTACCCCGCCTCGTGTCATATTGACCCATTTGCAACGAAACAAAGGACCTTTAAACCACGTCGATAGTCAAGTTCCCATATGTCCTGTATATAACCATAATATGTTTCCTTTCTCGTCTTGGTTTCTGCATCAAAGCGGACACCACTGTTTTGGTTGGTGCTCTTCTTATCTTGGGCGATCGTGTAAAATGTATTACCATTTATCTCGTACCCTTTGAAAGTCATTATATTCGAAGATGGTAACTGGGACAGCAAGTACAGGTCATCTTCAATAGAGGTGTCATGCATGGTACGTGTCTGCAACCAGCTGGCGAAACTCCTGGTTTGTTCACGTGTAATCCAGTCATCAGACCGCTCTGGGTGTTTGGAGCGTAGCAAATTCTTGTGTTCATCCATATATGGAGCCACCAAGGCGGAATTCTGTAGAACTGTGCAGTGTGCTTCAGTGAGAGAATGTCCGTCCATACATATTATTTGTTCCCCTCCGAGTGTGCCTTTTCCATCTAGTCTACCCTTAGGCCGTGATTCAGGAACACCAATCGGCTTAAGGTCAGGAATAAAGTCAATACAAAACTCAATGACCTCCTCATTTTGAAGGCCCTTGGAGATGCTTCCTTCTGGCCTAGCACGGTTATGAACATATTTCTTTAAGACTCCCATGAACCTCTCAAAGGGGAACATATTGTGTAGAAATACAGGACCCAAAACGTTAATCTCTTCGCATAGGTGAACTAGGACGCGCGTCATGATGTTGAATAAGGATGGTGGGAACACCAACTCGAAACTGACAAGACATTGCACCAAATCATTCTGTAACCTTGGTATGATTTCTGGATCGATTACCTTCTGAGAGATTGCATTGAGAAATGCACATAGCTTCACAATGGCTAATCGAACATTTTTCGGTAGAAGCCCCCTCAATGCAACCGGAAGCAGTTGCGTCATAATCACGTGGAAGTCATGAGACTTTAGGTTCTGGAACTTTTTCTCTGCCATGTTTATTATTCCCTTTATATTCGACGAGAAGCCAGACGGTACCTTAATACTGAGCAGACATTCAAAGAAGATTTCCTTCTCTTCTTTGGTAAGAGCGTAGCTTGCATGACCCTGATGTATGCCGTCTTCTCCGTGCATCCGTTGCTGGTCCTCCCGTGCCTCAGGTGTATCTTTTGTCTTCCCATACACGCCCAAGAAGCCAAGCAGGGTCATGCAAAGATTCTTCGTCACGTGCATCACGTCGATTGCGGAGTGGACCTCTAGGTCTTTCCAATATGGCAGGTCCCAAAATATAGATTTCTTCTTCCACATGGGTGCGCGTCCGTCAGCGTCCTTCGGAACAGGTTGTCTGCCAGGACCCTTTCCAAATATCACCTTCAAATCCTTGACCATATCATGTACATCAGCACCAGTACGGTGGCGAGGCTTCGTCCGGTGATCCGCCTCACCTTTGAAATGCTTGCCTTTCTTTCTTACGGGATGCCTGCTCGGAAGAAATCGACGATGTCCCAGGTACACATTCTTCTTACAACTATTCAAATATATACTGTCGGTATCATCCAAACAGTGCGTGCATCCGCGGTATCCCTTGTTTGTCTGTCCTGAAAGGTTACTGAGAGCAGGCCAATCATTGATGGTCACGAACAGCAACGCCTTTAGGTCAAATTCTTCCCCCATGTGCTCATCCCACGCACGTACACCTGTTCCATTCCACAGTTGTAAGAGTTCTTCAACTAATGGCCTTAGGTACACATCAATGTCGTTGCCGGGTTGCTTAGGGCCTTGGATGAGCACTGGCATCATAATGAACTTCCGCTTCATGCACAACCAAGGAGGAAGGTTATACAAACATAGAGTCACAGGCTAGGTGCTATGGTTGCTGCTCTGCTCCCCAAAAGGATTAATGCCATCTGCGCTTAGACCAAACCATACGCTCCTTGCGTCATCTGCAAACTCCTTCCCGTACTTTCTTTCGATTTTTCTCCACTGCAACCCGTCAGCGGGTACTCTCAACTTTCCGTCTTTCTTACGGTCTTCTCTGTGCCATCGCATCGCCTTGGCATGCTCTTTGTTTTGGAACAAACGTTTCAACCGTGGTATTATAGGAGAATACCACATCACCTTGGCAGGAATCTTCTTCCTGGGGCGCTCGCCCTCGACATCACTAGGGTCATCGCGGCTTATCTTATAGCGCAATGCACCACATACCGGGCAAGCGTTCAAATCCTCGTACTCACCGCGGTAGAGGATGCAATCGTTAGGGCATGCATGTCTCTTCTGCACCTCTAACCCTAGAGGGCAGACAACCTTCTTTGCTTCATACGTACTCTCGGGTAATTCGTTGTCCTTTGGAAGCATATCCTTTATCATTACCAGCAACTTTCCAAATCCCTTGTCAGATACACCATTCTCTGCCTTCCATTGCAGCAATTCCAGTGTGGTGCCCAGCTTTTTCTTGTCACCTACGCAATTCGGGTACAACAATTTTTTGTGATCCTCTAACATGCGCTGCAACTTCTTCTTCTCCAAATCACTTGCGTAGTTTCTCTTTGCATCGGCAATGGCCCGACCTAGATCATCAACGGGCTTATCTGATGCCTCTTCTTCAGCTTCTTCCTGCATTGCCGGCTCAGCTTCTTCCCGCATTACCGGCTCAGCTTCTTCCCCCATTGTTGTATCATCGTATTCAGGGAACCCATGGCCAGGATAGTTGTTGTCGTCCTCTTATTCTTCATTGTCTTCCATCATAACCCCTCTTTCTCCGTGCTTGGTCCAAACATTATAGTGGGGCATGAAACCGGACTCAAACAGGTGGACGTGAATGGTTCTTGACGTAGAGTAATTGCGACCATTCTTACAGCCAGCACATGGACAAGGCATAAAACCATCCGCCCGCTTGTTTGCCTCAGCCGCAAGCAGAAAAGTATGCACACCCTCAACGAACTGGGGAGAGCATCGGTCATCGTACATCCATTGCCGGCTCATCTTCATTACACAACACCGAATAGACCAAATTAATACAAGTTCATACATAAAGTTCATACAACACTTAAATGCAACAAACAAATAACTCTCTAGCTAAAGCATTTAAATGTAACAACAAATGTGATCAAGATCGCAACTAAGGTAACAATTGATCCAACAACATAATGATACCAAGCCTCACTATCGATGGCATATTTTCTAATCTTTCTAATCTTCAAGCGCATTTTCTCCACCTTGATCTTGTGATCATCGACGACATCAGCAACATGCAACTCCAATTCCATCTTCTCCCCCTCAATTCTCTTCAATTTTTATTTCAAGTACTCGTTTTCTCTTTCAACTAAATTTAACCTCTCAACAATAGGGTCGGTTGGAATTTCCGGTTCACATACCTCCTAGATAAAAATATCTATGTCAACTTGATGGGCATAATTTGTCATAAACACGAAATGCAACAAATAGTTTTAAAAGAGAATATACCACATCCGAATCATAACAAGGACGAGGGCCGACGGGGACGGATATCAAAACCATGGCACTATGTATAACAAACAACGTACGGGTAAGATAATTATACGAGTAACTATATATCCAAATCACACAAAAATCAATTTTTTATATAAAATTTCATGAACAAGAGGCTCACCACAAGGTGGTGCCGGCGATCGACGGTGGTTACGACGGAGATTTAGAAGGCACAAAGTAAAACACACCTACATATGCAAACTAAGTGTTATTTTGACCTCAAATTGCATATAAATCAAATACTACCACATATAATTCCTCCAAAATTACTAAAACCCACAATTAATCACTATATAAACCAATGCAAGAGCTAATCTAGCAATGAGAGATGAAAGGACAAAGTTGCTAACCTTGGTGATCATTTGAATGGATGGGGGCCTGCAAATCCTGACAAATTTGGGGCAAATTTTGTGATGAACTTGAGAGGAAGAAGGGAAGAACAGAGGAGAGGGAGAGGGGAAAGGGGGAAGAACAGAGTGCGGGTGGACGAAGGGTTTATATAGGACGACCTTTAGTACCGGTTCGTGCCACGAACCGGTACTAAACGTGCTGGAAGGGCCCCACTCTGACAACATCCTGCCACCACTTTCTTTAGTACCGGTTCATGGCACGAACCGGTGCTAAAGGTTCGCCACGAACCGGTACTAAAGAGCTCCTCCCGCCTAGCCGTTGTAACCGGCACTAATGGACACATTAGTGCCCATTCTGTTATAAACCGGGACTAATGTGTCTCACATTTGACCCTTTTTCTACTAGTGTGCATCTCTCTGTCTCGTTGCTAGATGAACTCATAGATGGATCTTGGTGAACATAGGAATTTTTTTATTTTATGCAACGTTCCCCAACACAGACATGGCCTCGGAACACAAGAGACCGAAAGGTCGAAGGTGAGTCGTATAGTGGATACGATCAACATGAAGATGTTCACCGATGATGACTAGTCCGTCTCACGTGATGATCGGACACGGCCTAGTTGACTCAGATCATGTATCACTTAGATGACTAGAGGGATGTCTATCTAAGTGGGAGTTCATCAAATAATGTGATTAGATGAACTTAATTATCCTGAACATAGTCAAAAGGTTTTTGCAAATTATGTCGTAGCTCGCGCTTTAGTTCTACTGTTTTAGATATGTTCCTAGAGAAAATATAGTTGAAAGTTGATAGTAGAAATTATGTGGACTGGGTCCGTAAACTGAGGATTGTCCTCACTGCTGCGTAGAAGGCTTATGTCCTTAATGCATCGCTCGGTGTGCTGAACCTTGAACATCGTTTGTGGATGTTGCGAACATCTGACATACACGTTTTGATGACTATGTGATAGTTCAGTGGGTAATGTTAAATGGTTTAGAATTGCGGCACCGAAGACATTTTTGAAATGTCTCAGAACATATGAGATGTTCCAAGAGCTGAAATTGGGATTTCAGGCTCTTGGCCACGTCAAGAGGTATAAGACCTCCGACGAGCTTCTTGGCCTACAAACTAAGGGAGAAAAGCTCAATCGTTGAACTTGTACTCAGATTGTCTGGGTACAACAATCACTTGAATCGAGTGGGAGTTAATCTTCCAGATGAGATAGTGATGTTTCTCCAAAAGACATTGCCACCAAGCTACTAGAGCTTCGTGATGAACTATAACATATCAGGGATAGATATGATGATCCTTGAAATATTCGCAATGTTTGACACTGCGAAAGTAGAAATCAAGAAGGAGCATCAATTGTTGATGGTTAGTAAAACCATTAGTTTCAAGAAGGGGAAGGGCAAGAAGGGATACTTCATGAAACGGCAAATCAGCTGCTGCTCTAGTGAAGAAACCCAAGGTTGAACCCAAACCTGAGACTAAGTGCTTCTGTAATGAGAGGAACGGACACTGAAGCAGAACCACCCTAGATACTTGGTAGATAAGAAGGCAGGCAAGGTCGACAGAAGTATATTGGATATACATTATATTAATGTGTACACTACTAGTACTCCTAGTAGCACCAGGGTAATAGATACCGGTTCGGTTGCTAAGTGTTACTAACTCGAAATAAAAGGCTACGGAATAAACGGAGACTAGCTAAAGGTGAGATGACGATATGTGTTGGAAGTGTTTCCAAGCTTGATGTGATCAAGCATCGCATACTCCCTCTACCATCAAGATTGGTGTTAAACCTAAATAATTGTTATTTGGTGTTTGCGTAGAGAATAGACATGATTGGATTATGTCTATCGCAATCATTTAAGGAGAATAATGGTTACTCTGTTTATTTGAATAATACCTTCAATGATCTTGCACCTAAAATGAATGGTTTATTGAATCTCGATCGTAGAGATACACATGTTCATGCCAAAAGATATAAGATAGTAATGATAGTACCACATACTTGTGGCACTGCCATTTGAGTCATATTGATATAAAACGCATGAAGAAGCTCCATGTTGATGGATCTTTGGACTCACTCATTTTTGAAAAGTTTGAGACATGCAAACCATGTCTATTGGTATGTGCGCATGAAGAAACTCCATGTAGATGGATCGTTTGGACTCACTTGATTCTAAATCACTTGAGACATGCAAATCATACCACATGGGCAAGATGACTGGAAAAGCCTCGTTTTCAGTAAGATGGAACAAGAGAGCAACTTGTTGGAACTAATACATTTTGATGTGTGCTGTCCAATGAGTGCCGAGGCATGCAGTGGATATCGTTATGTTCTTACTTCACAGATGATTTGAGTAGATGCTGAGTGTATTTACTTAATGAAACACAAGTCTGAATTATTGAAAGGTTCAAGTAACTTCAGAGTGAAGTTGAAGATCTTCGTGACAAGAGGATAAAATGTCTATGATATGATCATAGAGATAAATATCTGAGTTGCGAGTTTGGTACACAATTAAGACATTGTGGAAATTGTTTCACAACTAACACCGCCTGGAACACCATAGAGTGATGGTGTGTCCGAACATCATAGATGCACCCTATTGGATATGGGGCATACCATGATGTCTCTCATTGAATTACCACTATCGTTCATGGGTTAGGCATTAGAGACAACCGCATTTACTTTAAATAGGGCACCACGTAATTCCGTTGAGATGACACCGTATGAACTATGGTTTAGAGAAACCTAAGCTGTCGTTTCTTGAAAGTTTGGGGCTGCGACGCTTATGTGAAAAAGTTTCATCGTGATAAGCTCGAACCCAAAGCGGACAAATACATCTTCATAGGACAACCAAAACAGTTGGGTATACCTCCTATTTCAGATCCAGAAGCAAAAGTGATTGTTTCTAGAAACGGGTCCTTTCTCGAGGAAAAGTTTCTCTCGAAAGAATTGAGTGGGAGGATGGTGGAGACTTGATATGGTTATTGAACCGTCACTACAACTAGTGTGTAGCAGGGCACAGGAAGTTGTTCCTGTGGCGCCTACACCAATTGAAGAAGAAGCTTATGATAGTGATCATGAAGCTTCGGATCAAGTCACTACTAAACCTCGTAGAGTGACGAGGATGCGTACTACTTCAGAGTGGTACAGTAATCATGTCTTGAAGGTCATGTTGCTAGACAACAATGAACCTACGAGATATGCAGAAGCGATGGTGGGCCCGGATTTCGAAGAATGGCTCAAGGCCATAAAATCCGAGAGAGGATCCATGTATGAAAACAAAGTGTATACTTTGGAAGAACTACTTGATGGTCGTAAGGCTGTTGGGTACAGATGGATTTTAAAAGGAATACGGATAATGATGGTAAGTATCACCATTAAGAAAGCTCGACTTGTCATTAAGATGTTTTCCGACAAGTTCAAGGAGTTGACTACAATGCGACTTTCTCACTCGTAGCGATGCTAAGAGTCTGTTGGAATTATATTAGCAATTACTGCATGATTTATGAAATCTTGCAGATAGGATGTCAAAACATTGTTTCCTCGACAATATTCTTGAGGAAAGGTTGTATGTGATACAACCAGAAGGTTTTGTCAATCCTGAATGATGCTAACAAGTACGCAATGCTCCAGCAATCCTTCTAAGGACTGGAGTAAGCATCTCGGAGTTGGAATATACGCTTTGATGAGATGATCAAAGATTTTGGGTTTATACAATGTTTATGAGAAACTTGTATTTCCAAAGAAGTGAGTGGGAGCACTATAGCATTTCTGATGAGTATATGTTGTTGACATATTGTTGATCGGAAATGATGTAGAATTTCTGGAAAGCATATAGGGTTATTTGAAAAATGTTTTTCAATGGAAAACCTGGATTAAGCTACTTGAACATTGAGCATCAAGATCTATAAGGATAGATCAAAACGCTTAATAGTACTTTCAAATGAATACATACCGTGACAAGATTTTGAAGGAGTTCAAAATAGATCAGCAAAGAAGGAGTTCTTGGCTGTGTTATATGGTGTGAGTATTGAGTAAGACTCAAGACATGACCACGGCAGAAGAGATAGAAAGGACGAAGGTCGTCCCCTATGCTTCAGACGTAGGCTCTATAGTATGCTATGCTGTGTACCGCACCGGAAGTGTGCCTTGCCATGAGTCAGTCAAGGGGTACAAGAGTGATCCAGGAATGGATCACAGGACAACGGTCAAAATTATCCTTAGTAACTAGTGGACTAAGGAAATTTTCTCGATTATGGAGGTGGTAAAAGAGTTTGTCATAAAGGGTTACGCCGATGCAAACTTTGACACTAATCCGGATTATTCTGAGTAGTAAACCGGATTCGTATAGTAGAACAGTTATTTGGAATAGCTCCAAATAGAGCGTCGTAGCTGCATCTAGGAGATGACATAAAGATTTTCAAAGCACACACACGGATCTGAAAAGTTCAGATCCTCTGACTAATAACCTCTCTCACAAGCGAGATATGATCAAACCCCATGGGCGTTGATTCATTACAATCACATAGTGATGTGAACTAGATTATTGACTCTAGTGCAAGTGGGAGACTGTTGGAAATATGCCCTAGAGGCAATAATAAAATGGTTATTATTATATTTCCTTGTTTATGATAATTATTTATTATCCATGCTAGAATTGTATTGATAGGAAACTCAGATACATGTGTGGATACATAGACATCACCATGTCCCTAGGAAGCCTCTAGTTGACTAGCTCGTTGATCAATAGATGGTTACGGTTTCCTGACCATGGACATTGGATGTCGTTGATAACGGGATCACATCATTAGGAGAATGATGTGATGGACAAGACCCAATCCTAAGCCTAGCACAAGATCGTGTAGTTCATATGCTAAAGCTTTTCTAAATGTCAAGTATATTTTCCTTAGACCATGAGATTGTGCAACTCCCGGACACCGTAGGAATGCTTTGGGTGTGCCAAACGTTACAACGTAACTGGGTGGCTATAAAGGTGCACTACGGGTATCTCTGAAAGTGTCTGTTGGGTTGGCACAAATCGAGACTGGGATTTGTCACTCCGTGTGACGGAGAGGTATCTATGGGCCCACTCGATAGGACATCATCATAATGTGCACAATGTGATCAAGGAGTTGATCGCGGGATGATGTGTTATGGAACGAGTAAAGAGACTTGCCAGTAATGAGATTGAACAAGGTATCGGGATACCGACGATCGAATCTCGGGCAAGTACTATACCGGTAGACAAAGGGAATTGTATGCGGGACTGATTGAATCCTCGACATCGTGGTTCATCCGATGAGATCATCGTGGAACATGTGGGAGCCAACATGGGTATCCAGATCCCGCTGTTGGTTATTTGACCGGAGAGTCGTCTCGGTGATGTCTGCATGTCTCCCGAACCCGTAGGGTCTACACACTTAAGGTTCGGGTGACGCTAGGGTTCTAGAGATATTAGTATGCGGTAACCCGAAAGTTGTTTGGAGTCCCAGATGAGATCCAACATCATGAGGTGTTTCGGAATGGTCCGGAGGTAAAGATTTGTATATAGGAAGTCCAGTTTCGGCCTTCGGGAAAGTTTCGGGGTCACCGGTATTGTACCGGGACCACCGGAAGGGTCCCGGGGGTCCACCGGGTAGGGCCACCTATCTCAGAGGGCCACATGGGCTGAAGTGGGAAGGGAACCAGCCCCTGGTGGGCTGGTGCGCCCCCCTTGGGCCTCCCTCTGCGCCTAGGGTTGGAAACCCTAGGGGTGGGGGGCGCCCCACTTGGCTTGGGGGGCAAGTTTCCCCCCTTGGTCGCCGCCCCCCTTGGAGATGGGATCTCCTAGGGCCGGCTCCCCCCTAGGGGCCCTATATATAGGGGGGGGGGGGGGAGGGAGGGCAGCCGCACCCTAGCCCCTGGCGCCTCCCTCTCCCTCCCATGACACCTCTCCCTTTCGCAGAGCTTGGCGAAGCCCTGCTGAGATCGCCGCTGCATCCACCACCACGCCGTCGTGCTGCTGGATCTCCATCAACCTCTCCTCCCCCTTGCTGGATCAAGAAGGAGGAGACGTCTTCCCAACCGTACGTGTGTTGAACGCGGAGGTGCCGTCCGTTCGGTGCTAGGATCATCGGTGATTAGGATCACGATGAGTACGACTCCATCAACCCCGTTCTCTTGAACGCTTCCGCTCGCGATCTTCAAGGGTATGAAGATGCACTCCCTCTCTCTCTCTCGTTGCTAGTCTCTCCATAGATTGATCTTGGTGTTGCGTAGAAAATTTTGAATTTCTGCTACGTTCCCCAACAGGAGGATTGTTGATGATGACGACGACGATGAATCCCCCTCTCCGAAGCCCCGAACGGACTCCAGATCAGCCCTCCCAAGAGATATTAGGGATTGGCGGTGGCTCCGTATCGTAAAACGCGATGAAACTTTCTCTCTGAATTTTTTCTCCATGAAAGCAAATATATGGAGTTGGAGTTGAGGTCGGTGGACGTCCAGGGGGCCCACGAGGCAGTGGGGCACGCCCTAGGGGAGGGGCATGCCCCCCACCCTCGTGGACAGGGTGTGGGCCCCCTGACGCTGATTCTTTTGCGAGTATTTTTTATTAACTCTGAAAAGTTGCTCCGTGGATTTTCAGGTCATTCCGAGAACTTTTATTTCTACAGAAAAATAACACCATGGCAGTTCTGCTGAAAACAACGTCAGTCCGGGTTAGTTCCATTCAAATCATGCAAGTTAGAGTCCAAAACAAGGGCAAAAGTGTTTGGAAAAGTAGATACGATGGAGACGTATCATGCCGCGCAACTCTCGCTGGTACCATACACCCACCATATACCTTCCTCAAAACAGCCACCATACCTAGCTATTATGGCATTTCTATAGCCATTCCGAGATATATTCCCATGCAACTTTCCACCATTCTGTTTATTATGACACGCTTCATCATTGTCATATTGCTTTGCATGATCATGTAGTTGACATCATATTTGTGGCAAAGCCACCTTTCATAATTCTTTCATACATGTCACTCTTGATTAATTGCACATCCGGGTACACCGCCAGAGGCATTCATATAGAGTCATATTTTGTTCTAAATATCGAGTTGTAATTCTTGAGTTGTAAGTAAATAAAAGTGTGATGATCTTTATTATTAGAGCATTGTCCCATGTGAGGAAAGGATGATAGAGGCTATGATTCCTCCACAAGTTGGGATGAGACTCCGGATGAAAAATAAAAAAGAAAGAAAAAAGAGGCTAAAAAAATGAGAAAGTCCCAAAAAAGGAAAAGAAAAAATAAATGAGAGAAAAAGAGAGAAGGGGCAATGTTACTATCCTTTTCCGCACTTGTGCTTCAAAGTAGCACCATGATCTTCATGATAGAGAGTCTCCTATGATATCACTTTGATATACTAGTGGGAATTTTTCATTATAGAACTTGGCTTGTATATTCTTATGATGGGCTTCCTCAAATTGCCCTAGATCTTCGTGAGCAAGTGAGTTGGATGCACACCCACTTAGTTTCTTTTTGAGATTTCATACAGTTATAGCTCTAGTGCATCCATTGCATGGCAATCCCTACTCACTCACATTGATATCTATTGATGAGCATCTCCATAGCCCGTTGATATGCCTAGCTGACACGAGACTATCTCCCTCTTTTTGTGTTCTCCACAACCACCATATTCTCTTCCACCATAGTGCTATATCCATGGCTCACGCTCACGTATTGCGTGAAAGTTGAAAAAGTTTGTGAACATCAAAAGTATGAAACAATTTCTTGGCTTGTCATCGGGGTTGTGCATGATTTAAATATTTTATGTGATGAAGATGGAGCATAGCCAGACTATATGATTTTGTAGGGATAGCTTTCTTTCGCCATGTTATTTTCAGAACACATGATTGCTTTATTAGTATGCTTGAAGTATAATTGTTTTTATGTCAATATTAAGTTTCTGTTTTGAATCTTACGGATCTGAACATTCATGCCACAATAAAGAAGATTACATTGATAAATATGTTAGGTAGCATTCCACATCAAAAATTCTGTTTTTATCATTTAATTACCTACTCGAGGACGAGCAGGAATTAAGCTTGGGGATGCTTGATATGTCTCCAACGTATCTATAATTTTTGATTGTTCCATGCTATTATATTATCTGTTTTGGATGTTTTATATGCATTAATATGCTATTTTATATTATTTTTGGGACTAACCGATTAACCTAGAGCCCAGTGCCAGTTTCTGTTTTTGCCTGTTTTTGAGTTCCGTAGAAAAGGAATACCAAACGGAGTCCAAACAGAATAAAACTTTTGCGATGATCTTTCTTGGACCAGAAGCAAACCAGGAGACTTGGAGATGAAGTCGGAGGAGCCACGAGGCGGACACAAGGGTGGAGGGCACGCCCCCTATCTTGTGGGCCCCTAGTGGGTCTCCTGACCTAATTCTTTCGCCCATATATACTCTTATACCCCAAAACCATCAAGGGGAGCCACAAAAACACTTTTCCACCACCACAACCTTCTGTACCTGTGAGATCCCATCTAGGGACCTTTTCTGGCGCCCTACCGGAGGGGGATTCAATCACGGAGGGCTTCTACATCAACACCATTACCCTTCCGATGAAGCGTGAGTAGTTTACCACAGAACTATGCGTCCATAGCTGGTAGCTAGATGGCTTGTTATCTCTCTTTGATTATCAATACCATGTTCTCCTTGATATTTTTGGAGATCTATTCGATGTAATACTCTTTTGCGGTGTGTTTGCCGAGATCCGGTGAATTGTGGATTTATGATCAGATTATCTATGAATATTATTTGAATCTTCTATGAATTCTTATATACATGATTTGATATCTTTGCAAGTCTCTTCGAATTATCGGTTCAGTTTGGCATGCTAGATTGGTCTTTCTTGCAATGGGAGAAGTGCTTAGCTTTGGGTTCAATCTTGGAGTGTCCTTTCCCAGTGATAGTAGGGGCAGCAAGGCACATATTGTATTGTTGCCATCGAGGATAATAAGATGGGGTTTTCATCATATTGCTTGAGTTAATTCCTCTACATCATGTCATCTTACTTAATGTGTTACTCCCCTTTTTATGAACTACTCTAGATGCATGCTGGATAGCGGTCGATGTGTGGAGTAATAGTAGTAGATGCAGGCAAGAGTCGGTCTACTTGACACGGACGTGATGCCTATGTTCATGATCATTGCTTTAGATATCGTCATAATTATGCACTCTTCTATCAATTGCTCAGCAGTAATTTGTTCACCCACCGTATTATTTGCTATCTTGAGAGAAGCCACTAGTGAAACCTATGGCCCCCGGGTCTATTTTCCATCATATAAGTTTCCGATATACTATTTGCAATATTTTTCTTTCCGATCTATAAACCAAAAATATCAAAAATATTTACTTTACCATTTATCTATCTCTATCAGATCTCACTTTTGCAAGTAACCATGAAGGGATTGACAACCCCTTTATCGTGTTGGGTTCACGTTTGTTTGATTGTTTATACATGTATTTGGTGACTTGTGCGTTTTCTCCTACTGGATTGATACCTTGGTTCTCAAACTGAGGGAAATACTTACTCTACTTTGCTGCATCACCCATTCCTCTTCAAGGGAAAAACCAACATAAGCTCAAGAGGTAGCACGGGGTCACAATCTTAAGGCAATCATGATTTATTGAGTGTTAGTAGGACGGGAGTAATGAGAATATATTTCCAGAATTGTTTCATTAATATAATGAATAGTTCCGTGAGGATCCAGATGCATTTCGGGTTCACCGGAAGGGTTTCAGTAAATATCGGGTGATACTGGGTATTTCCGATAAATAATATATAGGTTGAATTTTTTTCCGAGGATGTTATATATATAATGGTTTAAAATTATTTAGAACTATTTTATATTTAATTTAATATCAATGGGTCTTAAAAGGCCAAGAGGTGGAATATAACTTGGGCCAAAAAGGCCCAAGTGGAAAAGTGCCTCCTTCCTTTGGGGAAGGGGAGGAGTCAGACTGCTCCTCCCCTAGGCCGGTGCACCAAGGGGTACTCCTTCCCCATTGGTGGCAGCCCTACCTCACCCTCCAACCTATATATACTAGGGGATTTTACTCTTTTGTATACACAAGTTTTAGAGTCTCCTCTAGTTCAAGTTGGTCCTATTTGACTAATTAGAGCTAGGCTAATCCTCTTGTCCTCATAATTAGAAGCCCGATATGGTTCTAATCTCCTTTCTCTAATTCTTTGGAGATGATTATCTCTGGATGAAGAAGCACTGCTAGATCGTGAAGGATGCACGCTTGTAACCAAGTAGAGAGGTCATGCTTTCGGCCTTTGGTTCAACGGACTTTTCGTGGGCGGCCCGCTAGATCATTCATCAACGATTTGAGGGAGTCCAAGTACGATCTACACCGACATGTTCATCTTTCACTGCAACTTGGTGACGGTAACGATCATGATCACAACCTTTTATACATCTTCATATTGATCTTGGGTGTGCGGCGCAATTTATTTGTTTTCTACTATGTTCCCAATAGTGGCATCATGAGCAGTTATATGACTAGGCACAGGTTGCGATCTAGATAACATGTGATTGTGAGGGTTGATGTTCTTGATATGCTTACCACGAGTATTGCTTTAGTTCAATTCATAGACGACATGGTGTCGCTTTTACAAGGTTCTGACAATCGATTGGCTCTGGCTGTCGACGATCTGCTAATAGTTCCTTGGGCTTCACCATAGTTGAGAATAGTGAACTGGCGGTACACAAGAGGGTGCAAAATAAGGATTATCTTCTAGGGTCACGTGTATTTGACGAAGTTTAGTGTGGGGACGAGACTTTTAAAGTCCCTTCTTTCACACCTGATACGTCTCCGTCGTATCTATAATTTTTTATTGTTTCATGCCAATATTATACAACTTTCACATACTTTTGGTAACATTTTATATGATTTATTGGACTAACATATTGATCCAGTGCCCAGTGTCAGTTCTTGGTTGTTGCATATTTTTTGTTTTGCAGAAAATCCATATCAAATGAAGTCCAAAAGCAAAAAAAAAATTACGGTGAATTATTTTGGAATATATGTGATTTTTGGGAGGTGGAATCAACGCTAATGGAGGCCCACGGCCTCCACAACCCACGAGGGCTCGCAGGGCACCCCCTGGCGCGCCCAGGTGTCTTGTGCCCGCCCCATAAGTTGGTTGGGGCCCTTCTTCGAGTGCAAGAGAGCTAATTTATGGGGAAAACATGTAAAAATTTCAGTGCAATCGGAGTTACGGATCTCCGGGAATTTAACAAACAGTGAAGGGCCAGAAAGCAGGAACGTGAAACAGTAGGGAACAAAGAGACAAATCCAATATCGGAGGGGCTCCCGCCCCTCTGCCGCCATGGAAGCCATCGACCAAAGGGGGAACTCTCCTCCCATCTAGGGGGGAGGCCAAGGAATAAGAAGAAGGACGGGGTCTCTCTCCCCCTCTCTCCCGATGGCGCCGGAACGCCGCCGGGGAAAGGATCATGTCGGCGATCTACATCAACAATCTTGCTACCGTCAACACCAACTCTCTCCCCCTCTATGCAGCGGTGTAACATCCCTTCTCCCCGATGTAATCTCTACTTAAACATTGTGCTCAACTCCATATATTATTTCCCAATGATCTATGGTTACCCTATGATGGTTGAGCAGATTCGTTTTGTCCTATGGGTTAATCGTGATCTTGGTTGGTATGATAGTATATTTTATTTATGGTGCTGTCCTATGGTGCCCTCCGTCTTGCGCAAACGTGAGGGGTCCCCGCTGTATGGTGTTGCAATATGTTCATAGTTTGCTTATGGTGGGTGGCGTGAGTGACAAATACACATACTCGAGTAAGTGGGCTATTGCGTATGGGGGTAAAGAGGACTTGATACTTAATGCTATGGTTGGGTTTCACAACCTTAATGATCTTTAGTAGTTGTGGATGCTTGCTTGAGTTCCAATCATAAGTGCATATGATCCAAGTAGATGAAGTATGTTAGATCATGCCTCTCCCTCATATAAAATTACAAGAATGATTATCCGTACTTATTATCGATTGCCTAGGGACAAATGACTTTCTTGTTGACAAAAGCTATCTACTTTTATTACCTTGAAATGTATTCGTAGTTTTATTCTCGCAAAGTACTCGTAGTTTTATTGTTGGAAAATAGTTTTATACTTGTTTTAGGTAAAGCAAACATAAAGTGTGCGCAAAATTGTATAGGTGGTCGATAGAACTTGAGGGAATATTTGTTCTACCTTTAGCTCCTCGCTTGGTTCGACACTCTTATTTATCGAAGAAGGCTACAAATGATCCCCTAAACTTGTGGGTTATCAAGACCTTTTTCTGGCGCCATTGCCGGGGAGCAATAGCGTGGGGTGAATATTCTCGTATGTGGTTGTTTGCTTTATCACTAAGTAGTTTTTATTTTCTGTTCTAAGTTGTTCTCTATCTTTAGTCATGGATATGGAACACGAAACACCAAAACAATTAGTGGTACTTGCTACTCATGGCGATGGGGCACCTCCTAAAACCCTCGATGCTTGTTATGTGAAAAATATTATGCACTACTTTGATAATCCCGAGAAAATCCCATTCAACCTTTGTCATGATAATGAGTTTATGTATGAGATGTTTATATGTTGTAATGTTAAGTGACCTGCATGTCACGGCATGATGGGTGGAGGCACGAGATTGTCACGTTAATGTAAATATCTTAGAGAGCCTACAGGTTACAAGTGACGATAGAAAATGTACACGAAGGACCCCGACGAGGAGAAGGTGTACTAGGCACAGGACGATGAGCTATAATTTCGTGTTACAGCAGAATTTCTAAATTTTGACACCACGACAACGTTTTCTGAAACGATCGCCACGAAAACATTTTTGAAAATGGACTCTCTTCTAGTCCTTGCTATGGATTGCATATTTGAGAAAATGGAAGCTGAGAACTTGCCACGTCGACAACCTCACTGGCTACTATGGTTTTCCTTGCCCTAGGGTGCTCAACTTGACTGATACTTATTTGGGTGAGCACACCAGTATCATCTGGCGCATCACTAATGACAATGTCAGGTTCTTCAGCTTCATCATCATCTAGATCAACTATCTCATTCTCAAAGTCACTACCAGTGCTGTTGTACTCACTATCCTGCTCCCCATGGTATTTAACATAAACATCTGCTACATCTCCAACACAGATGTAGTCCGACATCCTCACACAAGTATTGTGATTGAACCAGAACATCAAACCATCAGCTAGTTCTTTCCCAGGATAATGAAAATACAACTTCGTTGATTCCTTGAACTCCAGATGGTCTTTCAAATGCCCTTGAACTTCCTGCAAAGACAACTTGTCCCTCTCAATCTCCGAAATCTTTTCATCTCCACCCATATAATCCAAAACAGGACCATTGTGCATGAACTCGCCTTCGAAATGAAATTTGACGTTCAAGATCTCACTAGGGTCCATTATTTAAGCAAAAGAAACATGGTAATAGCACAACATTTTCCTAATCCGAGCTATTGGAATGAAAGAAATGCACAAAAAATCCTCCCAAAACCTAGACTTATAATTGAAGAAAAGCCCCAATTTTTCTCTCTGAATCCCTAACACTAACATCACGGTTAGAGTATAAATTACAACCACCGGAGGTGGAGTACTTTGACGTCGCTCGTCATTGCGCCGTCAGGATCATCACCACTGGAGCCAATCACTCTCCCGTCGCCATTGTCGTTGCTCGAGCAGGGGAATTCCATGGGACGCCACGAGTGGGACAGACTGCCCACTGCGTGGGCTGCCTCCGCACTGAGAACAGGGGAGTGCTCTGGGCCGCTATGGGCCGGCCCAACTTGTACGCGCGCAACAATGACCAATCCCAGTTTTGGTCTTTGACATCATCAATCCCTGTTTGGAAGTGCGAGCATGGTTCAATTTGGACAGGGATTAGAGAGTTGAGTGCTCTGATTCCTGAGATTTGGTGTTCGGGGTTTGATTTAGCTAATGCCTACGAGTTCAAGGTCTATTTTGGACCTTTTCTGTTTTGAGGGGAACGTGCACAACTTCCTGAGGGCCGTGCTACCGATTGAGCCAGCCTCACTAGTGCAGAATCGACCTCTAGTCCCGGTTCATAAGGGCCTTTAGTGCCGATTCACCAACCGACACTAAAGGGTGGGGAATAAAACCCCCCTTAGTCCCGGTTCGTCATGGCCCGGGACCAAAGGCCCACCACGTGGCACGAGCCCGCGCCGGGGGCTGCGGGACCTTTAGTCCCGGTTGGTTACACTAACTGGGACTAGAGGTTTAGGGTTTTAGGATTAATGAATTTTGGTTTATTTTTCCTTTTCGGTTTGTGTTTTCCATTTAATTGTATTTCATTTCAAACATATTTTACGCTAATGCAGTTGTACGTCAAGTGCCACTGCTACCACATACTGTACACGTCATATATAATAGAATTTGTCGTATGACCAATCATTTATCATGGAATTTCTCGTATGACCATGCATGCATACACAGACACACACAGTGTGTGTGTGTGTGTGTGTGTGTGTGTAGAGGACGTCTCAAGTAACCATGTCTCTTCATTAATGGTATTTGGGTGAATGAACCAAATGCCATAGCGTCCATCTCTTTTCATTTCATACATCTTCATTCTGCATAATACCACATAAAAGAATATAGTGAGGATAATTACAAGTAATGGACGAGCACAACTAGCTAGAGACTTAAGTTACATAAAGAAATCACTTACAGACAATAGCAACTGATGATAGATTTTTCGAGTGCGTCTTGATTGAATAACTGAATCATGTCTTCAAACTCAACCCACAAATCTTTTGCATGGAAGTAATGCTCTTTCTTGACTTTTACCATGAGGGACACTCGCCCGTTGTTTTCTTCTCTCAGGTACCACTCATGAAATGTGCGCATTCTCGTTAATAGAAGCCGGATCTCCTCGGGCTTGACCAGAGGTTGGCCGCAAACATATTTCCATTTTAGTTCCTCCTCTGTAAACCCGAGGAGTTCCTCGATTCCTAGGAGCTGTTCAACAGTGACACCGGCCTTTTTAGCCTACCTTCTATGATCATCGGTTATTACCAGCTGATCAGCGGTACTCACACATGGTTGTACAATGAGAAGGAGGATTGATTGCACTGCCTGTTCTCCCAGCTGGGGAACATTTCCCCGCTTTTTTACCAACTGCTTGGCTCGAGCTCGAGCTCGACTCCTTCTGTTTTTGTGCATGATATGGGCGCTCATAGTCTGAGGCCACTCTCTTCACAGCCGGTTGAGCATTATCAATAAAGTGTTGTGTCACTTCCTCAGGTATTTACTCCTTTGGCGGCGGGGGTGGTTTTGGTGCAAAATGGGCCTAAACTTCGGCATCCACTACGGCCTTGTTTTCCCCGACAGTCAAGTCGTAAGGAAACTTTGGAGGCCGTAGTGGATGCCGAAGTTTCATCGTAGTGGATGAAACTTCGGCAACAAACAACTCCAGTTTCATCTGATTTTTTGTCTTGTTGTACTGCTAGTCACCGTAGTTGCGGCGCTCAATCAACTCCAGAGTACTGCCAAATACCCTAGTTTCCCCGACAATCAGACATCGGCAACAAACAACTCCAGTTTCATCTTCTCTTCTTCAATTCTTTTCAAAAAAAAATTCAAATACCCGTTTTCTTTTTCAACTAAATTTAACTTCTCGACAAGAGGGTCAGTTGCAATTTCCGGTTCACATACCTCCTAGATAAAAATATCTATGTCAACTTGATGGGCATAATTTTCATAAACACGAAATGCAACCAGTAGTTATAAAAGAGAATATACCACATCTGAATCATAAATCGGACAAGGGCCGACGGGGACGAATATCTAACCATGCCACTATGTATAAGAAACAAGGTACGGGTAAGAAAATTATACAAGTAACTGTCTAAATCACACAAACATGATTTCTCTTTTATAAAAAGGATAAGAACAAGAGGCTCACCTAGGTGGTGCCGGCGAAGGGACGATGCAGGCGATCGACGGTGGTTAGGTCGGGGACGGGAAGGCACTAAGCAAAACACACCTACATATGCAAACTAAGAAGTTAATTTGAGCTCAGATTGCATATAAATCAAATAAACTACCACATAAAATTACTCCCAAACTAAAACCCACAAATCACTATACTTATAGAGCACTGCAAGAGCTAATCTAGCAATGAGAGATGAAAGGACAAAGCTGATAACCTTTGTGAACACTTGGATGGATGGGGTGCCTTCAAATCTTGACAAATTTTGGCAAAAATGGAGGTGAGCTCGAGCAAGATGGAAAGAAAACAGAAAGGAGGGAAAAAACAGAGATAATGGTCTCGGGCTCGACCAAGGGTTTATATGGGGGCATCTTTAGTCCCGCTTGGTTAACAAACCGGGACTAAAGGTGCACCTCTAGTCCCGGTTTGTGACACGAACCAGGACTAAATGTGCTCGTGGGGCCCCAGCCTGTCACCAGCCTGCCACCACCCCTTTCACTACTAGGAAAAGGCCTACTAATGGCGCACCGGTTTTGCCTACTAATGGCGCACTACCGGTGCGCCATTAGTATCACGCCACTTGTACTTTTTACTAATGGCGCACCACTGGTGCGCCATTAGTATCTGGTATACTAATGGCGCACCACGCAGTGCGCCATTAGTTTTGCCCACAGTGCACCACTAGAGTCTGCTATACTAATGGCGCACCACATGGTAGTGCGCCATTAGTAACAATTTTTTTAATTTTTTTTCTTAATTTCAGGTCACTATTTCACATATGAGATATCCAACACATATATATACAACAAGCATCCATATAACAATCATAGCCAACACACAAGTTCCATCATATATACATACATAGCCAACACATAGTTCCATCGTTACATATTACAGAAGTTTCACATTGTTCATCCAACACCGTTATCCATCAATTCACAAAAGTTTCACATTGATACAAAATAAAAACACAAATGGAAAAGAAGCACTCCATCCATGCAAGCTTCCGTGAATTAAATCAAATCTGCAAAATGATAAACAAGAAGTTATAAGAAGAAGAAGAAGAAGACTAGAAGAGTACTAGAAGAAGAAGAACACTAGAAGAAGAATAAGAAGAATTTTCGAAAAGAAGAAGAATAAGAAGAAGACTATAAGCTTATTATGTAAACTTGATCATTTTGTGCTAACATAAGTAATTTTGGAGCTAACCTATAGGAAACTAAGCATATAAGCTCTAAGTTAGCATATTAGAGCCAACTTAGGTAAAATGAAGCTAACCTATGTCATTTTGGAAAAGAAGAAGAATAAGAAGAAGACTATAAGCTTATTATGTAAACTTGATCATTTTGTGCTACCATAAGTTATTTTGGAGCTAACCTATAGGAAACTAAGCATATAAGCTCTAAGTTAGTATATTAGAGCCAACTTAGGTAAAATGAAGCTAACCTATGTCATTTTGGAAAAGAAGAATAAGAAAAAGACTATAAGATTATTATGTAAACTTGATCATTTTGTGCTAACATAAGTTATTTTGGAGCTAACCTATAGGAAACTAAGCATATAAGCTCTAAGTTAGCATATTAGAGCCAACTTAGGTAAAATGAAGCTAACCTATAGGAAACTAAGCATATATCATTTTGGAGATCTGACATACCTGACAAAGTTCAGTTCTCATGCATTGTTCTTCTCCTTCTCCTTCCTCAGCCTGATGCGCCAAGAGCGGCGAGGCGGTGGAGGCAGTGGTGGCAGTGGGATGTAGTCTTCTACCACAATTGGCGTGGTCATGTCGCCCAGCTGTGGGATCGCCAGTGCCACCACCGGTGCGTGGTCATTGTCAGGCACCACCACCATCGCGAGGCCACCTTCAGGCATGACCATCGCTAGGTCATCCTCAGCCACCTCCATCTCTTGCCCATGGTCAGCCACCACCATCTCTTGCCCATGGTCAGCCACCACCATCTCTTGCCCTTGGTCAGCCACCACCAGCGCTAGGTCATCCTCAGCCTGATGCCCATTGTCATCCTGCAGCTCCTCATCCCCACTCTGCTCCTCTTCTCCCACACTCCAGTCTAGATCATCCTTCTTGTTGTCTATGCTGCTGCCAGAATCGCTGCTGCTTTCGCTACAGCCAGAATCGCTGCTGCTTTCGCTACAGCCATAGTCGCTGCTGCTTTGGCTGTAGCTAGTGTCGCTGCTGCTTCTCCCATTACCTGTCCAAATGCAACAATGACCGTTAACAATCGATGTGAGATAAAGCCAAATGTAGAGGAATAAGAAGAGGCAGAACGTACCGACATCATCATCGTCAGTGTAGCGCATGCGACACATAGTCGCGTTGAACACCTTCATGATGAGCATGGTGGCATCGTCGTCGTACCTGAAGAGAAGGAAGTACCCCAGCCGCAGGTCGTAGGCACGGTAGAACTTCTCCCACCAACGAGACAAGTACATGTGGCCCTCCTTGATCACCAACTCCACATCCAACTGCCTGCGAAACCCGCTGCCGGCCTGTCGCAGCTTCACATTATTTGGCGGATCTTCACCCATCAGCATGTTCATAAAACTGTCAGGCAGCCTCTGCAGTTTGGGACAATGAGTGATGTAGCAAACAACAGATATCATAATGAGATGGGTGAAGGGGAGATCTCTCGTTTTATATACCTGCGTCATGGATGATACTGAAGTCTCAAGTATGATAGTGAAGAACTCGGAAGCATCCAACTCGTACTGTGGTGTCGCGGAGCGGCGGTGGCTGCTTCCCGCCATCTCTGATAAGCAGCAGAAGAGACCAATTAGTACCCTTGCAACAGATCATAAAACATGCATGATAACAGGCATTAGTCGCAAGTACCCCATATGTCCTATTTTTAGCAAAGTCATGCTAAAATTCACGGAAAATTTAAGCATGACCTTTGCTGAAAATAGGACATATGGAGTACCCGAATTTGCCGGAACGGAAGTTAATCGAAATTCCGACAAACTCAAGGGCCTCTCGGGGTACCTGCAAAATCATTATGCCAGGTGGACAAGGCAATGTGCTACTTGCTTAAATCTCTGTCCAATATTTACAAGACAAACAACAGGTGGCAAAGCCCAGTGTTAAAAAAAGGCCTCCATCACAACATGGAAAATACGTTGGCCTCTGAAGAGGTGAAACAATATATGCATCTCCAGGCAGTATCATTCAACATTTTGGACAAACCACTACAAGGAATACTGGATCAGATACAAGAAGAATGTGAGAAAATGCATACAGATACTAATAGATTGAGGTGTTTAACTTGTGGTGCTCTCTGTGCTATACAGACTTGTATTCTTGACAAACTAGTACAAGCAATGGTGGATCAGATATAGAAGCAATATGATATAATATAAATAAATGCACCCAATAAAAAAAGTACCCATCAATGAGCCTTGTCAAAATGGATTGTTTGACGCATAAAACCCAACTCAGTGCATAAGCAACCAGTGTCCCTTGCCATCATAGAAAAAAGACAGAACCATACAAAGAATTGAACAGTTTATCATAACAGCGGAACACTGATGGTCTGGTATGGCAAGCATGCAAGCTGTAAAGTGACAACACTATAACTGTGAAAAGAGCATAGTCCAGCCAAACATATCACACAAATTCCACTGAAATATAACCTAAGCCACACAAAACAAGTAATGAAACCTCCACCAAGAACAGAGCCATACTATAGCAGCAAGACTGTAGTAAGAAAGAGCCAATTCCCAAGTCCCAAAATTACTCATGGTACAAAGGCACATGGAAATCCTTATGCAAGAAGTGTAGATTACAAAAGCTAGACACTCATCACTATAGTAGTCTACAGCAACTGCAGAATCACCAACACTGAAAGTCAAATCTATGGGTACCATGAAAAGAAGTTAACATGGACAGCAAGGAGCTGACACAAAACGAATATAGCCTAATTTAGCTAAGAAAACCCTCAGGTTGTAGTAGCAGATACTGCTCTAAAACATGTGATCCTTTTTGCACGCTAGGTTTAGTTAGTGTTACCTGCCAAGTGCACATGTGACAGTAGTTCTAGCAAGCAATGTTGCTGAAGAGTATAGCATGTAAATTGGATCTTGGGCTATAAGTTTAGTGAACTACAGGCTACTGGGCTTCATGGCTATGAATATCTCACAGAGATTTTAATCTCTTCGCTAGCTCTAGAAAACTGTTAGGTATTTGTCTGTTATTTGTTGCATATCTTACATTTGGTCGGAGAGCGCAGGGCTAATGTGACAATTGCCAGAACCAACCTCTGTTTCCCTGATGCTTCTTACAGGGCTGATGCATCAATGTGCCTGGGCATACAAAGATTAGTATATAGTGATGGACACTGTGCATCCTGGATCTCCTTTTTGTTAAACAATTCGGTAAACTAACTATGATCAAGTTAACTGCATATCGAATTAACCAACTTATGATGACAAACTGAAGCAAGCTATAATCTACTACAATTATCACAAGATAGCAGAAGAACTCATCTAGCAATGCTAGTTGCTAGTAACCAAAGAACCTTCAAACGTGACTGGCTCATGGTTTTTTCGTTGTTATTAGATCAAAGCATTTAAAAATTGATGATTTGTTCTAACTACAGGCCTGTACCACTTCTACACATTGCGTAGCTGCACATTCAGAACAAAAAAAAAATAGAAATTGCAACAAAATGTCACTTGTCAGGCTGTCACTTGAATTACAAGAGGCAAGTATGTCCAGGGAAAAGATGTTGAGGATGCAGATCTGCTCGCTGGAGAGGAGGGCCGAGGGTTTGCTGCTTCAGGAGCGTGTGGAGGGGGTAGACCCGCGGCTTGGTGCTCGGTGACGCTTGTGGGGAGGCCTGCTCGAGGAGGAAGTGCGCGAGGATGGTGGCTGCCAATGGAGTGGCTCGGCAACGACGGTGGTGCTTCCTGTCAAAGGGTGTGGTGGGCTCGCCGGAGATGGACGGGCCCTGCACAGCGGTCAAGACTCAGAGCAGAGGTTGAGGGCAAGAGGAAGAAGAAGAAGAAGGAAGTGGATGGGAGGGGCTCACCTGCAGTCGAGGGCGTACATGGCGCCGACCGGCCGCCTTGGACCCGGAGGAAGCCGCGGTCGTGCCGGATCCCTAGGGCTTGGGGCCGGCACAAGACCACGCTGCAGCAGAGCTGAGCTGAGGTAGAGGCGGTCGTCGTCTCCTCCTCCTCCTGGTCCTCCTCCTCGGGCTCGGGGCGCGGGGGCATGGGGGCGGCGGCGCGGGGGAGCTGCAGTGGTGGGGGGCGCGGGGGCGGTGGGGGTGGATTCCGGCAGGGGTTGGGGCGGCGGCGGCAGGGGACGGATGGGGTATGCAGGCACGGCGGCGGCGTACGGTTGGGGCGGAGGGGGCAAATTAGGTGGAGTGGGGAGGATGGGAGGGAAGCTTACTAATGGTGCACCCAGCGGCCGTGCGCCATTAGAATGTTTTTTTATTACAGTTCGAGCCCTCAGGTTATATTCCACCTAACCCAACATCTACATCAGAACCCGCCCACTAGCCCGACTGGTCAGCACGCAGCACACACACTAGGAGGTCTTGGATTCGATTCCCAGGCTCCCTAATTTTTATTTTTATGCATTTAAAATGCTGTTTGATATTTATTTGTGTTTAAATATGTTCAAACTTGTTTAAATCATAACAGTAATATTTTTTTATAAAAACAGTAATAATTTTTTTAAAAAATATGTTCAAATTTTTTATTTGAAAATATTTATGAATATGAAAAAGGTGCAGTGGAGGGTGCGGTGGGTCATCGGCGATGGTGGACTGGGGAGGGTGCGGGCCGGGGGTCGGCGGCG
>NC_041391.1:684705957-684719084 GCF_002162155.2 Triticum dicoccoides
AAAAATATGATCAAATTTGTTATTTGAAAATATTTATGAATATGAAAAAGGTGGAGTGGAGGGTGCGGTAGGTCATCGGCGACGATGGAGTGGGGGAGGGTGCGGGCCGGGGGTCGGCGGCGGCGGCCGGTGGAGCGGGGGAGGGTGCGGTTGATCGTCGGCGGCGGTGGAGCGGGGGAGGGTGCGGTTGATCGTCGGCGGCGAGGGAGACGTCGATGTCCCATGAACACGGTTTTCGAAGACCCGGATCTCTATCTAGCTGGCGATACGTTGTGTCATCCATTTACCTTACGCATCCAGAAAATCCGTGGACTACCTGCCCCGTGAGATATCCGTAACCGAGATAGTCGTGTAGTAGTGCAAAATATATATATACTAATGGCGCACCGCGTAGTAGTTCGCCATTAATAGTTTAAACTAGTAATGGCGCACTGTGACACGATGCGCCAATAGTAGTTTTGCAAAAAAAAAGAATAAAAAAAATACAGTACTGGCGCACTCCTTGTCTGGTGCGCCATTACTAGTTAGAACTAGTAATGGCGCACTTCGGTCGGATGCGCCATTAGTATGTATGTAAAAATGAAAAAGAATTATCACTAGTGGTGCACCTTTTGTCTGGTGCGCCATTAGTGTCTTCCACACAAATGGCGCATCACCAACTAGTGCGCCATTAGTATATAGTAGTGGCGCACTACATCCCTGGTGCACCATTAGTGTCAATCCTATCTATAGCCATTTTTCTAGTAGTGTTTAGTCCAGATTCATGTCACGAACCGGTACTAGAGGTTCAACATGAACCGGGACTAATGATGCCCGCCCCCTTGCCATTAAAACCGGCACTAATGGTCACATTAGTACTGGGCCGTTTGCAAACCGGGACGAATGGGGCTCACGTAAACTCATTTTTCTACTAGTGTTAATCGTTTGTTTATTATTCCATGCGAACCAGCTGGGTCACGCAAAGCACGCGAGACGAGGTTTTCCTTCTTTGTTCCTCTCCTCTCCACGCGTGAAGGTAAAACATTGAGGACTCGTTGCACCCGCGAATGCTTGCATCTCCTTCCTTCGTTGATTGCCTTCACAAAATGTTCATTTTAAACCTTGAACTTGTAGAGCTTAGCTAAATCAAACCCCAGCTTCGAATCCTGGTCCTTGGCACACTGAACTTATCAATCACGGTGTAAATCAAACCGTGAAGTTGTTTAGTGCACCGGGAAAGAGACGATCCTCGGGTTACATCTCTCATGTCACTCCTTTGGTTGGCCGGTCAGGCTGACAAATAGTCATGTTTTTTATGAATTTGAAAAAATATGCATGATTTTGAGAAAAGTTCACAAATCTGGAAAAAGTTCGAAAATTAAAATATATTTGTAAATATGAGAAATCTTCAGGAGTTTGTAAAAATGTTTGTGAACTCAATTCTTTCACAAATCCGGGAAAAATTTGGAAATAAAAAATATTCTCAAATCTGAAAAATCCTCAGGAGTTTGGAAAAAAATTACAAAGTGAAAAAAAACAAACATTTTTTTGAAAAATGATCAACTTTGAAAAAAATGAACACTTTGAAACATAAACATTTTTTGAGAAAATGGGAACACATTTTGAAACCTGAACAAAATGATAAAGTGATTTTTGGAGTTTTTAAAAAATGAGAACAAATTTCGAAATGTGAACAAAATTTAAAGTTCAAAATCTTTTTGAAATTTTTAAAAATAGGAACAAACTTTGAAACCTGAAAAATGTGTAAGAAACATGTTTGTGACATCTAAAACATGTCATATAGCTTTATAAAGTTTTTGTGCCATCTAAAAACCTGAACAAATGTGTAAGAACAATGTAAACAAATGTTCATACAGTTTTATAAAATGTTTGTCATTTAAAAAGATGAAAATGTGTATTTGGAAAAATGTTACCTTCTGTTCAAAAATGGGTAGAAAACATGTATTTGAAAAAATATACATAATGTATTTGGAAACTATCGAAGGTATATCAAAAAATGTTTCATGTGTGCATTACAGATGTACATCGTGTACAGAGGAAAATAGACATGTGTAACAAATAAAACCAGTTAATGTTGGGAAAGAAATAAAAAAAGAAATAAAAAATCAAGAATATGAAGAAAGAAAGAAAAGGAAACCGAAAGTATAACAAAGAAATAAAAACCAATGAAAACCAGTGAAAGAAAGTATGATGAAGGAAAAAAGAAAGCCACAAATTGATGAGAAAACAAAGAAAAAACAAAGGAAGAATAATAGGAAAAAAATAGAAAAACAAAGAATAACCAGAGCGGGTGCGCGAGCGACTGTGCTAATGGGCTGGCCTGATTGACTTGCCACGTCAACAAATCCCAGCTAAACACTCTTAATCTACTACTACTATAAAAGAAAGAAAGAGCAAGAACCAGATCATCCTATCCATCGAAACCTGCAATCTAATGGTCTACATCCCTCCAGCATACTAAACGTGTTTTACGTTTTAATTACCCACAATGCCATTACTTAATCTACTACCCCACCCGCATGAAAAAATAAGGCGGCTGCTAGGCGTCATCCGCCTGTTAATATCACAGTTAGCATCCCGCAAAACAGCCGTTGGATTTTATTATGCGCGGGCGTCGGATTTAAGCCACGTGTACACCCTCCCGACCAGTTCCTGTTGTCGTTACCCGTGTTGCTGCAACCGTTTCGTGGAAGCATAATCCCCACCTTCTCTGTAGCTCCTCTGCGCCCGTCCGACGCCAGGGCGAGGAGGAGATCCACGCCGCCGACGCCGCGTCGCCTCTACCACAGCTGCCGCCAACGCAGCATCGACTCTGCCACCGCCGCAAACGACGCCGCATGCCTCTACCTCGCCGCCGTCGAGGGAGCAACGCCCCTGTTCACCTTCCAGCGCCATGGCAGCTCACCACATAGTTCGATCTATGTTGTCGGCCGCCATGGATCGAAGCTCCGGTGCTCCATCGAGCAGCAGGAAGGCCAGATCGGCCCCGATTCTCGACGGCGAGCCGATTCGCCGGAGTGGAGCTGCAAGGGAGCTCCGTGATCCTCCTGTCTTCTCTGCTGAAGCCTCCCGGGCAAGCTCCTCACAAAGTTTGGTAAGTTTCAAGCTCATCACATGCATGAAGCATTCAGGTTGTTTTGACTTCTGCTATGTCAACTGAAAAAAGGCAGTATGAATTGCAGCATATCTCCTTATGCCAACTGAAAAATTCCTTAAAGTGTGTACAGAAAAAACTCCTCCCAATTTCAGTTTAGAAATGCTCCAAACAAAATGTGATGGGGGAGGTAGTCTGAAAAAAATGCTCCTTACACTTTCAGTTTAGAAAATGCACCAAATAAAAATGCGCAGGAGGAAGTCAATTCATGACTGTGTATAATTTGCTACTTGCAAAATTCAGTTTAATATTTGCAAAAACAAAAATGCTGGGTGGGGGTTATCTGTATGTTGTGAAAATTATATAGCACCGGTGCTATTTTGACTATGTTGCATCGTTTTAAACAGCGATCATGCTGGATAAAAGTTCCTTTACTAATTTTTTTTAAATAGAAATGTTGCATCAGGTAGGAAAAAGCTAAATTGTATTACAAAAAATTTATCAACTTGATTACTTTGCTTGTAGCACTGTGATCATTGAAGTAGAAAAGATGTGAAAGCATTTTGTTTAGTAACATGAGGTGAAAACATGGAAACATGAACACAAAAATCGGATGTAATACATCTTTTATGCTAGAAGCACTACTTTCTTGCATATTATACCTTTTTACCTTTTTTTTACTGACATTGTGATAACTTTTTTCTGCAACAACAAAAATAGGATGCTGGTGCTGGAGGTGATGATGATGAGAGCTACGTTGTGGGGCGAATTTCTACTGCAAATGGAGTTAGTATGGAAGGGATGATTAATGCTGGTGATATCCAACAGGATGTGGATGATGCAGATGATGATGCAATATCATCGCAACCACTTGTTCCATATGTGGGCATGACCTTTGATTCAGTTGACGATGCAAGGAAATTCTACAACACATATGCTTTCAGGCATGGGTTTGGAATCAGATCATCTGCTTCAAAAAACAGCCAGGCCAGAGGATCCACAAAGCTAATTAGCAGGACTTTCACGTGTGTTCATGCACGAACTGATGGAAGCAAAAGTGAATCTGATAGCACTACAGAGAGTATTGCAACAGAGTCAAGCAACACTGGCAAACGCCCTGGACTTTGGATGAACATGGCAGACACAAGAAAAAGGAATAGGTTGCAACGTCATGATTGCAAGGCTCACATGATAGTTGGACTCCGAGATAACCGATGGACCGTCACGTGCTTTACAGACGACCATACACATGCTCTGGTGCAACAGGAAGAGAAGGTTAGGTTTTATCGGTCTCATCGAAAAATCCCACGAGAAGACCTCCAAATGATAAGGACGTTGCATGAACGCAACTTGTCAACCTCGGATTGCATGGGAATCCTTGGAGATTGTCACGGAGGTGATCAGAGGCGCCTTGGTTATGTCAAAAGGGATGTTTCAAATGCACGGTACGAAATGCGGCAAACCATGGCATTTCAGGACATGGCCATGACAATTGAATACTTTGAGAGGCGGCAAGCTGAAAGCCCACAGTTCTTCTATGCAACACAAGTGAATAAGGAGACAAATGAGGTAGAAGCATTGTTTTGGGTGGATGGAAGGACAAGAGCACTATACCCCAAGTACAAGGACTGTGTCTTTTTCGATACAACCTTTTGCACAAACAAATATAATATGCCTTTTGCTCCGATCGTAGGCATCAACAACCATCTTCAGACTATTGTCCTAGGCTGTGCATTGCTTCCAAATGAGCAAACTGAAACCTTCAAGTGGGTCTTTCGGCAATGGTTGCTTGCGATGAACAATGAGTACCCAACAAACCTTATGACCGACCAGTGCAGAGCAATGGAAAATGCAATTTCTGATGTGTTCCCTCACACAATCCATAGATGTTGCAGGTGGCATGTACAGCGGAAGGCGCGTGAGAAACTTGGGAGGATGCTTACAAGGGATTCAATTTTTGAGAAAGCTTTCTATGAATGCATCAATGAATCTGAGACAGTGGATGAATTTGAAGAAACATGGCAACACATGTTGCATTGCTTCAAATACACAGACAATAGGCACTTACAAAACATGTGGGAATGCCGTCAGACATGGGCTCCTGCATACTTCAAAAATGATTTCTTCCCTTTCACAAGCACAACCGGGAGATCGGAAGGGCTGAATTCTTATTTCAAAACGTTGGTGCATCCACAAAACTCGGTTTTCACATTTGTAAGGCAGTATGAACTCCTACAAGAAACAATGCTAGACCGTGAAGATAATGCTGCTTTCACTGGAGAAACGACAACAACACCCCTATGGGGTCGATACAGAATAGAGCGCCAAGCTGTTAACTTCTACACACGCAGCGTCTTTGGCAAGTTCCAAGAGCAAGTGGCAGCATCAACAGCTTATATAATCAACCAAGTGCCTAATCTTGAGCAGGAAGGTATCATGTTTGAGCTTTACTCAAACTTGTATGATAATCCAAAGTTGTACCATGTGCATGCTATGATAGAAGAGGGGCTGTACTCATGTAGCTACCATTACTTTGAGATGAATGGTGTGCTTTGCTCACACATCATAAGGGTGATGATACAACTAAATGTGCAAGAAATTCCAAGTAGATACATGCTGGAAAGGTGGTCCGAAGCAGCTACGACAAACATGGACACATCTGGGAGGTTCCTTGAGTTTGGACTACCAGAAACAAACACTCTCAAGTACAACTCACTGTGTAGAGACATGAATGCATTGGCAGCAGAAGCATGCTCTGTTGATCCAGCTTACAACTTACTGACAGATGTGATGAAGCAGCTCTGGCCCATAGTTGCTTCAATGAAAAAAGAGCAAATGGCAAGGAAAGATGTGGTGCAGCAGCAACAACCCCCTTGAGCAGGTGAATCTAATGATGAAACTGGAGCAAACCCACAACCATCAGCACCGCTACAAAATGCTGCTCGTGTGCCGAAGCAAGGTCGACCAACAGAACGAGCAAAAAGAAAAAAGACATTGTTGGAGCAGCGAGAAGAGGAGCATAAGAAGAAGCTTCAGAAAGAAGCCAAGAAAGAAAGCAAAAAAGCATCCAAGAAAGAAAGCAAGAAAGAAGACAACGTGGAGTCATCGAGCAAGCCAAAACCTAGGAGGAAAGTTACTTGTTCATTTCGCAGTGAAGAAGAACACACTATCAAAACCTGTGAGTCATTCCGTGAGTACAAGGCAATGATGGCTACTAATCTTACAACAAAATGTCAGTTTTGCTCCGAGGAAGGCCACACAATGCAATCATGCATTCACTTTAAAGCTGCGATGGCAAAAGTCGAGGGACATGCTCAATAGGGTCATCTGTAGTTGAATTTCATGTATTAGCAATTTTAAAAGTGTAGTTTCGAAAGTAGCACATATTTGTACTGGGTAGAAGTACTGAAAAATTATGTGCACTTTGTTAGAGGTTTTGGTTCATATTACTGCTCATGTTGCTGCTCATATTGCTCGTGTTACTACTCATGTTACTTCTCAAAAAACCATGTATGTTCAAAAAGTTCATATTGCTGCTACAAAAAAAGGTGACGGCGAAAAAATTATGAAGCATTCTTACTGTGTTTTGTGGTGAGTTGAGAAGGATCTATTTTAAATAATGTTACATAATTTTCAGTTATTAAATAAAAATGAGTTTCTCAATATGTGTTGATTCTCTCAAAATAATTTCAAGTAAATTTTTTTGAGAATGCTTCTAGCGCTCACTGCTTAGTTGCAAAATCTCCCAGAATGCTTCTTCCAGCAACATTTATCACAAAAAGCTGTTGCTTCAAAAAAAGAAATTGTACAAAAAATGTTTCATGAACATGCTTCCTCTAGCCATTCCGATTCCTTAACATTGTGGCTGATTTTGTGACAACATAAGGAAGCACATGGTAGAAAAGCACACATGAAAACCCAAAAAAAATGAAAAGCATTCCATGAACTTGTAAAACTTGAGCACCAAACAGCGAAAAAATTATAACTTGCTTACAAATTCACCACATAGTTATAGCTTCCATCAAATCTCGAAACAAAAAAAATATGTTTCCTTACTACAAACTACTGATAATTATTCCAGCCATCCAAAAGATCCCAACATCTGGTTTCATTACATGGAGTCTCATTTGGCACACAAAGATAACAGAGATGCACTACTAGCGAAATGAATTACCCAAAATTGCAAAGTTGCATCTTCAAGGCCCCTGCAAACGCCTTCTACAATGCGATGTGGTCACTTCCTTCAAGCCGCTATGATCGCCTTATGCACATCAGCAGGGAAGACCTTGTTCAAAGGATGGAAAAACAACTTCGAAGCAATGGTCTTCCGCACATCAAGCATATTTTGCTGCATTAAAAAGGTGAAAAAATGGAGAAAGAATAAACCAAACATTATCAGAGACGCAAACTTATGAAAAAGTACCAAAAAAGCAAGATCATCAAATTTTTACCTTCTTGAAATCATTCATCATTTGGCCATCAAAATTTTCAAGGTACATTGTTGAAAACAATCCACAATCAAAGCTGTTTTCATTACACCATACATAAGAAAATTGGGTTGAGAAAAAGGTTTAAGGTTTTACATAAAAAGGACATCGAAAAACACTACTTTTATGGATGGGGTGTATGATTAGACTTACTGAGTTGATTGTTGTGGGTAGTCAAGCACAGGCCAGTCTGTTTTGAAAGAAGATAGATCCGCTGTGAAATCCGACTCTTCGGTAGCAATCCTCTTGAAATTGATAAACTGCAGAAATATGAAACATTAGCATAAAAAAAGTAGTGGCTATGTCAAACACGAAAAGTGATGGGGGGGGGGGGAATGCTACCACCACTAAAACATGAGACACATTCAGATTCACTCCCAACAAAAAATTGAGCATGTGTTCATTGGGGGATCTGCTTTTTTCATTTTAATAAACAAATGAAAACTACACATAGAAAAATATAAAGTGTTACTTGCCAGATTCCTTGCAGCAACGTCCAATTTCCCGTCATCCAAAGAGTCAAACATATTGAACTCCTTGTGCAAGAGGTTAACCACACAGACAATCCAGTGGCCATCACGGACGATGGTGAAGAAAAGCTAGAAAAGAAGTAAAGACAAGATATATGTTAAAATGAAATAAACTATAGGGAGCATAAAAAAATTGAGTAAAAAAATGTTGGGAGCAGACTTACTAGGTCGAAACCTGAAATCTGAAAATTTTGGCACGCCTTCCTCAGCTCTCTTGCACAAACACTCGGATCAAAAACTTCTGGGTGGACAGAGAGTTGAAGCTGCAACACATTGGACATAAGGAGAAGACATGAGAAAAAATGATGGATAACTTCTGCAAATAGGGCATAAAACTCTAGAAAACTGATGGCAATAAAACGGAGCAACAATAGATGAACTAACACTCATTAAAACAGAGAAATCAAATTTCTTCTGCTTCTTTGAAGACGACAACTGTTCAATGTTGAAGGTTTCGATGAATAAAGACATGACTTCGTTGCAAATCTGAGCACGTGGCTTCAACGACTTCTGGAAGTTGGGGTAGGTAATGTGGAAATCACCAATCCTAATGAAAGGAGGCTTGCAACAAGAAGGATGGAGCACAAAAAATTAGAGTGGAGCGTTTTGACAAAGGCGAAAATGTAATAAATATGAGATAACAACATGATGGAAGCAAAAATCAGTAAAAAGATGACACTTACTCAATTTCCCCTCTCTTCATCTTCTCCATCTTGTACCTCTTCATGACATAGTACTGGTACATTGCTTCCATCTTTGAATCTGTCTTGATTTTCTTGTACTTTGATCCGGCTGACATTGGACTCCCTACTCTTTTCTTGCTCTTGAGCTTCTTCTCGTCCTTACTCTTCAACTTCTCCTTGTTGAGGTCCGGACTTGGTTCCCTGCTGCTAACTAGAACAACTGGCTCTTCTTGTGTTTTCAATGGTCCATCTTACAAAAACAAAGGAAAAATTGATTTTCTAGAAAAATGTTGCGAGCAGAGATTTGTTCAAAAACAAACTAGTAGTAGGGCATACCTGCAGCCCCGCTCGAGAATGGAGCCATGGAGATTGGTGTCACATCAAACACTGGAGCTTGTGCTTCTGTTGAGATTGGAGCCCGAGGAGTCACATCAAAAACAGGACAAGACTTTGGTGTTGTAGCAGTGTTTCCATTGCCATTGGGTGGAGCATTGGAGTTCCCATCTTGACTTTGGACACTAATCCACCAATCATACTCCTCGGTGCCCTCTTGGAACAGACACATCGATGGCGCATCACTCCAATCTCCAGCCACAGTAGTATGTATGTATTGATTGCGCTGGCTGAGTTGGTGACCATGCTCAATATCTTCACAACTAGCCACTTTATCCTTTGCATTCTCAAAAAACTCTGCAGGGGGGTCAATAACAACAGGACTAGTTCGTGTGCCCTTCTCAACCACATTGCTGCCATTACACTCATGAGCATTGTTGTTTGCATGATTGCTTCGAGCTCCTTCAGCAGACTCAACCACCTTGTGTGTTGTTGGCTCATCTGCAGCCTTCCTGCTAGAAGTTTCTTTGGTACATCCATGATGATCTGACTTGTCTACATCATTGCTGCGAGGGGGTGGCACATGAAAACTAACATCCGCTGCTTCCTGAGAGCTTGGCGAAGCAGCGTGCACATCTTTGAGTAGGTGCCCCATTCGCTTGCAATGCATTGCTTGCAACACTTGCCCAAAAGAGCTTAGAGCACCTTTTAACTCCGAAGAAAAAAGTTTTGTGTGCTTGTCGTAGATTGCAGCCAGATTTGATGGTAGCTGACAAAATGTATAGAAAAAAATTGTCATCGGTATGGAAGCAACATATAATAGAACTAGAAAAAAGAAAAGAGCGATAGAAAGGTATTTAAAAAAATTTAAAAACAGAAAAATAAATACATAAAAAAACCTCATCTCGAGCTCTGCCCCAAATGGTGTTGGGTTCTGAAGCCAATCATCTAGTGAACCACACACATCTCCATCGGTGCTTTTGCCATCTTCTGTTGGATTGCTACCTTCTGTAGGATTCTGTTTCGCAGCCATGTCATCTTGGTTATCATCAATGTTGATATTTTCATCCCCACGATCTTGAGTATCACTGCAATCTGGGTTGTCCGAAACATGCTGATCTTGAGCAACTTCACTGTTATTTCCTTCATGTCCTTGGGCAAGCAATGCTGCATAAGGTGTCTCTGACAAAGGGCGAAACTACATGACACAAAATAAAAAGAAACAAGTATTAAAACCATGAGTACACAAGCATAAAATAAAAAAGGGCAGATAAAAATGGGAAAGAAACAATACTGCAAAGATGGATAAGGAGAGTAAAACCAAACAAAAAACTTACCCGACACTTCCCAAATGATGGTTTGCCCAAAGAAAGCTTGTTCTATCATATTCCAACACAATATCAAAATCAGTCTGATGCACGAAGCAAGCCCTTGGGAGAGAATAGTTCAATTGGTGCTCGTTGATGGCAGCTTGAGGAAATATCAAATGGTCCATGTAAATAACCTGAATAGGAAGACAAGACATAATATATCAGACACAAAAAAGAAAAAAAATGTGATTTTAAAAAACACAAACATGTTCTGATATATAGAAAAATTCCAAAAAAAAAAGAATTGTACAGCAAGCATAGGGAAGCATCCCCCAACCCAGAATGAAGTAGAAGCATGTTTTTTAATCTTGTCCTGACACTTCTTGACCTGTCTCATTGCAACACTTAAAACATGCTCATCCTAAGCAAAACCAGTGACCTTGTCCATATCTTCGAGGCTTTTCAAGTACTCTAGGGGCACCATGTTGCCAGTGCTTGGAGTTAAAACTGTTGCAAGCGCTAAGAGCACCCATGACCTCTTTGTAGTATTTCCATCATGGTCCCCTGCCCAATGAAGCACATCCACTGTATGTGCAATTGGAGCCCTGCCATTCTTGTGATAAATGTTGCGGAGCTCGCAATGATGGTGTCTCTTGAAAAGCTCAACTGGTTTGTTGCCTGATGGGATGTTGAAAACCTTCTTCACCATGTCTCTAGTGAACACAATGACCTTATTCCGACTCAGCCTGAAAACCCCCCAAAAAATATTGTATTAATTCCTTGCTATCAACATGGCCTAAAGAGAAAGACAGAAAGTATATGATGCAGGGGAAAAAAGGAAGAAAAGAAAAAGGGTGGGTGCAATACCTCAGCTCATGAGTGTCAGTGTCGATATTCATAGTTATCCACTCCATCAGATCATGTGGTATTGTGAAAGGGGAGATGCTCGTGAGATCACCAAAGCCAGTTTCATTTATGTATTCCCTCTTCCTATCATTGAGCTTTGTATTCGCAACTTCACGCAAGCGTTTTGCTGCAAAGCGTTGACTGAATGCAGTATCAGACTCCATTACTTCTTCCTCCAACATGAAACTGCAAAAATCAAAATGAATAAAAAATGTAGTGGGGTACAAAAAACATTACATAATTACTACAGAAGCGACGGTCATTCAGATTTTAGCATACTCGACATCTACCAAAAATCATAACAATGAAACAAAAACAAAAAAGTACCATATGTTCAAAAAGTTATTAAACTGAGCTGGTTTTGCAGCATAAGTGATGGTCGTCGCGGCATAGTCTATAAGTGATGTGTCTCTAGCTAGTTAAGTTTTCCTGATGCAGTAGATTTGGCTTTGTAGATCAAGTATCTAATATCACACACTGTAGTTTGTATTTTCCTAACTAATGGGAAGAGAGTTATCAATGTGAGAAGGAAGCATCTCCACCCGAAAAAGCAGAGTAAGGCAGTCTAGCTCTGGTTCAAAAACAGTCGACCAGAGCAAGTAAAAGCTGCAGGCAAGTAAAGTCAGAGCAAAAAAGCAAAGGAACCACACTTACAGCATGTATCTATACATCAATTCCAAAAACACTGGCTTTCATTCTAAGAAAACCCCCTAGGCTAAACAACAAATGTAGCATAAAACTTGCCTGACCACATAGCAGCATAAAAACCTATGCAACATAAAAAACATTCCTGACCAGATAGCAGCATAAACACCTACCCAAACATAAAAACTTGCCCTGACCAGATAGCAAGCATGAACACCTATGCAACCATAAAAACTTGCCCTGATAAGATAGCAGCATTGCAAAAATGTAACATCACTGACAAACCTAGTCATCCACTCTCTGAAAATCTTGTCCCCTATCCCTAAAGTCTCAACTACAAACATTTCCAAACCCTATCTACAACATGGAGCGATCAACACACCAACCCCTAGGTGAAATGGGGGTGAATTTGGCGACATAGAGGGAGTAACTGCTCAATTGAAACCCCTGAACGAACAAAACTCATGAAATTCGACCCGGATCTACTCATCCAACACTGTGAACTACTGGGATTAATCGCGAAATGAATCACTAAAAGGAGATCAAGCAGCGCGGGGAGAAAATTGCTACGAACCGTAGGACACCATACCTCTCGTCCGCCGCCGCAACTAGAGGGGGGTCATGTAGCTTGGCGCCGTCGCCGACGATGCTCGCCGCCGCCCAAACCTCCGGTTCCCTTGCCGTCCCCGCAGCATCCAGTTCCCCTGCCGCCGCCAGGATTCTGGATCTAGCAGTCGCCTGCGTCGTCGCCCGAGCTAGAGAGGATGGGGATCGCAAAACGATGGAAGCAGGAAGGGAGGGCGAGCTAGTGTGGGGTCGAAGCAAAAAAAACACCTGGGACACGTGCTTCAACGCCCCTGGTAGTAACGCCCCTCCACCGTCTGATGCCGCGTGATCCAACGGCTCGCGAGACGGTCGCTCTGATGGCTGCGTGCATCCGGCTGTTTTAGAGTGTTGTCCAAAAAATAACCTCCGGCCATGCACGCACGCACGCCCCGCACATCCCACGCCCCGCACCTCCGCTCAAGGAACAGAGCACGGCCGGGGCCTCCACTGCCATCCGCCCCCATCCGCCTCCATCCTCCGTCGCCGCCGCCTCCACTGCTCCCGCCTCTGCCGCCTCCCGCATCCCCCTATTT
>NC_041391.1:684719346-684740993 GCF_002162155.2 Triticum dicoccoides
GTCCTCCCTCTGCAACATCGCCTTTCCACGTGGCCGCACGACGGTGCCTCCCCACGAGCCTCCACGCTCCTCGACGACCAGGTCACCACCACCCCTGACCGGACAAGCGATGGTTCTATGATGGACAAGATGATGGGTATGGGGACACTACAGCCGATGAACACGGCTCAGAGCAGACTTGCTAATTTGGCAATTGTGCAGGAGCCCCTCCCTCTGCAACATCAATTTTCCAATGCGCAGGTGAGCCATCTGCTTCCAACGGTGATCTGCCCTAAATTCTTTTCCAGTGTTTTTCCCCATTGTGGTCTACTTTTTGCTGCTGATTTGATTGGCTCGCCTAGCAGGAGCCTCGGGAGCGAGACGTTGCTGCGCCTCTTTATGTTTTTAGTGTTTTTGTTTACTAGCATTGTGTTCTGCTTCGAGATTCAAAGAACAACAGATGCATTGTGAGACTAATATATGCCCAGAATTAGCAAAGAGCCTAAGACATACTCAACATTTTTCTTAGCTAAGATAGTTATGAAAAAAGAGACTTTGTTAATCAGTACTGAAATGCATAACACCTATGCTACAATGTTATTTTTCGTTGTATATAATGTGAACAACATGATTTTTTTTTCAGGTCATAAATTGCTTGGAAAAATGCAACATCGATGCTAGAATCCCGAGGAGACTATGGCCGGTGGTGGAGATTATTTTGTATGCTGACGGTGGTGGCTACACGGCGGAGGCCCACACACTCGACTTCGACATTGCCATCTTCAACAAGAAGGTGTCCTTCGCCGGCCAAGATCAGGTTCGCACCTGCACTCCCGTTCCCATTCCTTAACCCTCTCCCGAAATTGGTTTCTGATGTCTTTTGTTTTGTGTGTGCCTCTGCAGTATATGGCGGCGGGCGGGCGGAACCTCTTCCCACTGCTCCCGGAGGCGTCAAGGGTGTCAAGCCCTCCGCCGTGATCGGATGGGGCTCCCAGGTTCATTCCCAGCTTTGCTTTGCTTCCTCACTATGCAGTTTCTCTCCTATCTGTCAAGATTTGCTATGCCTCTCTCTGCTGTTATTCTACTGAAAATTGTTCTTGGAGCATCAAAGCCAATTGCTTGACTGGTAAACATGTGTAGGAGGATTCGTTGTTTAGCGTTATTAGACCTCTATAAATACATGTATAGGAGGATTCTTGGAGCTTTGTACAAATAGTAAGGCCATCAAAGCTAATTGCTTTACTGGTGAACATGTATAGGAGGATTCTTGGAGCTTTGTATATACATGTTTGCTCTGTGCTATAAATAAAGACTCTCCTTAGTGGTGAGAATAAAAAGGAAGAAATTTATTATTCACAATAAAATTTTATTGGGTGAACCGTAGAAGCTGACTTTGTTAGAGAAAGGTTCAGAACCCACCCTTTCTTTCTTGAAGGATTGAGAAGATTTTGACTTTGGAACCTTTTAGATGCACACAAAGAAAGCAGATTGTGCTGGTTGATAATGATGGTGAGAAGATCAAATTTATTTTATGGGGAGAGCGGTTTCACATATTGTACTTGTACAGAAAGAGAGCTATTGTGTTTCTTTTCAGAAGATAACTTTTGTCAGCCATTGTGTTGCTTGCAAGCAGAATACTTACTGATTTAGTTCTCACACCGATTCTGCTGAAGCTGTGATTTGTACCGAGTTATATTGTGTCAATCCTAACGTTGGTATATGCAACCTAACATGTTGAGTTTACTGCAACGAAAACAAAAAGAATTTTATATTTTTTTTGATAACAAAAAGAATTTAATATTGTATATGGTGTTACATGTCATAATATGTTTAGTTCCTGTTAGCTATCTTCTGCTTTCAGTCCATGGAGACTTGCAAAATATGCAAAACCACAAACTAGGTGCAATATGATGTTCCGTTGGTAGAACTCGCTTTTTGAGAAAATAGTACCCAACGTTCCATGCTTTCCACTCGCTTTTGGTGATTATTTTGCCATTATGTAAATAAAGGGAAACTGTTGAGAACACTTCGGATCCCCCTCCCTGCACCACACATCATGCTGTTTGATACAACTTGTGATATATCTTGCATGTTTGAAACCATATTTTGTACAAATACATCTGCAGGTCATTAGGTAGAGTTGGAGTTAGTCATATGTTGTACATCTCTGATCTAACTCAAGAAATTTCTTCCTACGATTATACGTGCATTGCACGTGCAAGCTTACTAGTTGTCTAAAAAAATAAACACTCTCAAATTTCAAAGTAGACCGCGATCATAAAGTTTGGTGTGCTGATTTCAAGGATTGAAAACTCAGGATTTGATTTAGCTTTCATCTAAAAATGCAAGGTTTGTTTTAAACATTTTCCCCTCAAATCAAAACATAAAAGGAGGTTGTGCCCGCACGACATCCTGATGGCACCGGTGATGCCGTCGTACGTACGTAGTCTAGCACGGCCCCACCGCCCAGGCATTGCATGGCGGTCAATGCATGCATGCTAGGGATCTGGTCAGTGTCCAGTACCTGGAAAACTGCAATGCCGAGATCCCGGTTTCACCGGGGAACCGAGAATCGAGAGCCAGATCCGATCGAGCCTACCATTACAGATCAAGCCCCAACACCTCCCCCTTTACCGGACTTCCAATTCCATGCCTGCTGCCATGCCAATGTTGCGTCGCGTGCGGCCACGCACGGGCACGGCCGGCGTCGACGGCGAGGACCGCCTCAGCGCACTACCCGACGATCTCATCCGCCTCATAGTACGCAGGCTCGACACCCGCACCGCGCTGTCCACCGCCGTCCTTGCCAGGCGTTGGGCGCACATCCCCCGCGATCTGCCGGAGCTCCACTTCAGGGTCAGCGACGTGCTCCCGCCCGAGTACGACCGGACCGTCGCCCTCCGCCGGCGCAACATGCCGCATGACACGTTTCTGGCCGAGATGCTGGACCGTCTCATGGCGCGCTGCGAAATCGACACGATCACGGCGTTCATCGACGGCATCACCGGATTCTTGGAAGCGGGCGGTGGCCCTGCTGACGGCGACGCACGTCGGCGCGCCAAGACCCTGCGTCTGGAGTTCTTCCAGGCACACGATGGCGGCTGCGTCGTCGACCGCCTGATTGCCGCCGCGGTAGGCGCATGGGGAGTGAAGGATCTGGAGGTTGTTGCCAGGCAAGCTTCCTGCCATGTCCTTCAGGCGCCGCCATACTGCTTTCCTCACGATCACGACTGCCTCAAGGACGGCCTTCGCAGCTTGACGCTGGGTAACTACTGCACGCTCCCGCCGCTGCATAGGTACGGCGCTCTCACCACGCTAGTCCTGCGAGACATGGCCGCTTCCACGCCCGTTGACGTGTATCAGAGGGTGTTCACTGAGTGCACGCGGCTGCAGGTGCTTCACCTGATATCCTGTTGCTGTGCACAGGACTATGTCGTGGTGGACGCGCCGTGTTCACAGATCAGGGAGCTCATCCTGGACAAGTGCAAGTTCATGGTGATCGAGCTGCGCCACCTTCCAATGCTTGTTAGCCTGGCATGCTGCCTAAACGACACTAAAAGACTCGTATTCGGCTCGGTCCCCAGCCTCATGCACACTAACCTCACATTCGCAATAGAAAGCTGGATAGTTCCAAAGCGGTGCAAGGATTTCTTCACCCGGTTCATCGACGTGTCTCCTACCATGACGAATCTCATCCTCCGCTTTTCCGGGCTGAGAAGATGGATGGTGCCCACTGCACCGGCCAAGCCATTGCTCAACCTGAAAAAGCTCCTTGTGGCCGATCTGCCTGCGAATTGGAACATCACATGGCCACGCGGCCTCCTTTTGGCCGCGCCCTCACTCGAGGTCCTGCACATTCATGTGCCTTGCTCGGAGGAGGAGCCAACTTACGGGAGCTTGAGAATGAGCTCACTCGAGGCGCTTCAGCGCCATCACTGCCTCAAGGAGCTTGCCATTACTGGATTCTTGCAGCGCCACATATGGTTTTTGAAGTATGTTGTGAGCGTGTGCACATCGTTGCAACGTGTTATCCTGCTTAAAGATGATGGTCATGTTCGATACAATGGTCTTTGGGATTGGGAGATGATTGGGCAGCAAGCATGTCCTTGGAGCAATGATGATGAATTGGTGGTGAGGAGAATAATCAAATCTGGGTGCAGGCCTCTCGTTGAAGTCACCCTGGGATGATCTTGGCGAGCTTGGCATTGCCGACTTCGAGCGATTCAGAAGGGATTTTCGGCTTCGCTGTCCGTGGTTTGAAAGCGACACCCCGATAGGCCTTGTGTGGGATCAAAGCATGTGATGAGACGGATATAGAACTTTTTATCTTTTTCATGCCTCTATTTCAATCATGGTTTTGGGTACCGCCCGAGAAATTCGTATACCGGGCCGTATCCGCGTTTATCGTTGGCCCACGAGAAACACTGATCTCGAGCAAAAAATTCCGAATTATTTGAATATTTTGAATTCAAACGCTCAAAGTCTATTAATTAGTGTAGTTTTTTATTTGATCCAAGAATCTTAGTGTGGCGTAGCGTTTGTGATCTGATTTCCTTGTCCATAGGTAGCTGATTCAAATCATCGTTCCACACTTTTTTTTGTTTATTTTTCAGAATGGGTAAGTAGAAAACGTGAAAAAATGAGGACCAAAAGAATCGAACTCGCAACCTCAAGCACCGCAACTTTTTTTGTTTATTTTTCAGACTGGGTAAGTAGAAAACGTGAAAAAATAAGGACCAAAAGAATCAAACTCGCAACCTCACCGCATAGCGCAAACGTAGTTGACCTTCCACTGAGCTGCTACATTTATTCTGAAAAAAAGTAGTTCATGATATTTTAATATCTACTTCAAAAAAATTGAATTCAAAATTCAATTACAAATTTCGTCCGAAATTTGTTCGGAATTTCTCGGTAACCGTGGTTACCAAGAATTTCGCCCGCCCACGAGAAAATTTGCCCATTCGGAATCAAAAACCTTGATTTCAATTGCCCTAACAACGGGAGGAAGGCGCTTTTCTGGCATGGCGACTAGACGGGTAGGGGTCCATCCAACACCTCGCCATGGATCTCTTCAAGATTGCCACCAGGAAGCGAAGGAAGGTTTATTTGAAGCTCCGCGGTGAGGGTTGGGTGCATGCGGTCGCAAAAGTTAGCGCCCCTCGAGCAACTCAAGTAATTTGTTCGTCTTTGGGGAGTGCTCGCCACCATCAACCTACAAGCGATCATGATGATGCCATCACCTGGAAGTGGATTGTCAATGTGCTTGCTTGTCAGTCTCAGCATATAATGTGCAATTTCAGGGTTCCCACCCTTAGTTTGACGCCTCCATGATTTGGAACACGCACGACGGAGCCTAAATGCAAAATGTTCACTTGGCTTGTGCTTTAATGGGCATATCCTCGCCGCTGATATGCTTGCGGTTCCAGGGTTACCGGATGACCCCATGTGCCAACTGTGTCTCCATGCTCCAGCGGAGTGGCCGTCTTCTGTACACTGTGTAGAATATCTGGAAGAAGGGAAATCGTCGCATTTTCGACAAAACACAAATGACCTATATCAAGGTGGCCCTAATGGCCCTGGAGGATATCAAGCAAAGAGAAAGGGCTTTCGGGTCGCCCAACTGAGCGAGGTCTTTGGATAGATCGTCTGTTTCTTTTTGTCTCTTTTGTGTTTTTGACTCATCCATCAATCTCTTGTACTACATATGGATCTTTCGTCTAAGTGAAAAAGGCAGTGCTTTGCCGGTTCCTCAAAGAAAAGAAAATTACTCCTCCTTATCTATATTATAGTCTCTCTTTTTTAGAAAATATTGTGTATAAGTTGTTGTTTAAGACTGGAAATCTCCGGTGATTTATCTGAACGTGCCTCCTATGTAAAACAAGTTTGTCCTTTGTTTAGTTTCACCCAACTCATGAGCATTGTCAAATTGTCAAAGAAATGGACCTTGAATATGTGATGGGGTCTATTCATCATTTACTTTGCATTTGAGATACAACTGATCTATGCACAAGTGCAAGTCCTCAGATTAGTTTCACCTGATGTGCATAGTTGGATTCTCAAACGTAATGGATCTTTTATATGTTATTCTACCGTTGGGGCAAGTTGGGCAGCCGCTCAATCTTCGCCAAGAAGCATGAGAGATGTTGGCCCAGGTCATGTGCAAACTTCAACAAACTAGATCGTTTAAAGTTCTAAATTGTATTCATGATGCAGAGGGCGGAGTGACCCTATTTTTTTTCTAAAAAAAGAGTTAATTTCATTTATTTATTTTTTGCGGGAAAACTTTTGATTTATTCATCAAACATTATGGTCATATTACGACAAAGAAAATCAGACGTAGCAATTACATCCATGTTCGTAGACCACCTACGACGACTACAGGCACTGGATCAAGCCGAAGACGCACCGCCCAAATGGACCCTCAAACCACCCGCATCCGTTTGGACCACACGGTCCGAATGTGTTTTGCCAGCCAACGGGGCCTGTATCCGTCCGCCGATCGGTCCGGATCGTCATTTTTCCAGCAAACCGGAACCAAACCAGGGTTTCAAGTCGTCGCCAATGTGTTGTGCAATCAAGTTGGGCCGTAGTGTTCTGTTTCTGAAGACCCCTTCATTTCTGTTATGCCAGAGATTCACTGCACAAGCTGCCAGTACAATCGGCCACTGATAATGGTTGATGAGTTTTTGTGCTTCATGCGCAAACTATGTCAGGTTAGATGCCTGCTGTCCGGCAACGTGCTGCAGATGTAGAACTTGCCAGCTGTATTGTGCAGTTTTGCAGTGCAGCAAAATGTGCTCGATTGATTCAATAGCTGGGCAAATGCCACACCAACGCTCCTGAGTCCAACATTTTTTAGTACCATTACCGTTGGTGTTTAGACGTCCTTCGGAAAGCAAGCCAGAGGAAAACTCTGTTTTAAAGGAATAGTCGATACTCGATGGCCAGGTGAATTGAGAAAATGAAGTATTTGACATTTGCAGCGCTACCAAATATTCGGCCTGACCTTGTCTCTGTCGTGGGAGTAAGTCTGACAGTAAGTATAGGCGGTACATAGGAGGAGGCAAGGTCCTAGCTACGGTGAGGTTGTGCACGCAAGTTTTACGAGTTCAGGCCCCTCTCGGAGGAGGTAAAAGCCTTACGTCTCGGTGCCATGAGGCTGTGTCGACTGGATTATGCGTGAATGTTATAAGGGTGCGAACCCTTGTGCCAGAGGAGGATGGTGGATTATATAGAGTGCGCAAGCACCCTCTCAGGCCTCCGTTACACAGGGTTCAACATGAGTTAAGATGGGACGTTACTAGTAACGTCAGCCATAAATGATCTTTAAGACTACAGAATAAACGCCTAACCGTTGCCATCCAGGGGTGGCTTTAGATCTTGTGTACTCCGAGTGGTTCTCCACATGTTCGAGTGACTATATTGTGGTCGAGTGGAATTGGGGTATTCGTGTGGAGTCTTCTGTCGAGTGGATCGCACTTTAGGGTGATTCTAGTCGGTACTTTCTGTTGGTCCTTCAATGTCTTTGACTGTAGGTCAGTGTCCTTGGGTGGGGTGTCCAGGTCAAGCCTAAGACCCTACCCTAGGTACATGTCCTCATCATTAGCCTCCGAATGGATTGAGGTCTGAGTGAAGAAAGGTTGAAGTTGATTCCGAATCAATTCAATGCTCCGGAAGCATCTCATAAAAGTCTGGGAAGCACACTGGCACTTTCAATCTTGCTTTAGTTGGCTCGATCGATTCTGGTAGCTCGAAGTCGCCGAGTGAATAAATGTGGTAAGCCTCCGAGTGAATTAGGACGCGAAATCTTAGACGCGGTTGATTGCCCTGCGGTTTCCGTATTTCGCGGGATTTGAAATTTCGGAGAAGCGCGTCGGACGAGGCGCGGCGCAGTAAACGGAACGAATCGGGTTAGGACTCCTCGATTTTCACACCGCCTTTTTGGCCACATATGGAGCCTGCGCCTGCGACGGGATATGATTTGATCGCTGGGGGCCACCGGTCAGCCAATCGAAGTCAGCCTCATAAAAGACGTCGGAGCCGATGCGAGGTGCAGTGCCTTCAATCGATCCCCATTCTCTCTTCTTCTCCGCCTCCTTTCTCTTTACTTCCCACGTCTCTCCTCGACCCTCCCAAGCTCCACGCAATGGTGGAGGAGAAGACCGCGGCTCTGCAGCGCGCGAAGAAGGTGGCGGCGGCAGCGAAGGGGAAGAAGACGGTGAGGGGCTCATCGTCGCGGTCGGGTTTGCCACCCGGTTGGATCCAAGGGGATTTGACCCGTTCGACGGTCGCTAAGGAGGACTTGGCGAATCTCCCCCACGATGGCTTGATTACTCCTGGGTCTTGGAGACTGCCTGGGGACGAATTTGAGCCTTAGTCGCGCGATGGTGAGTGTGTTCTCCCCACCACCCATGTCGAGCACGGTTTTTCTTTGCCTCTGCACCCATTCTTTTGAGGATTCCTGAACTTCTTTGGAGCCCAGATTCACCACTTCCCTCCCAACGCAATCTTGTATCTTGCTGCATTCATTTGCATGTGCAAAAACTTCATGGGATGCCACCCGCACGGGGGTCTCTTCAATCATGTATTCACTCGTCGAACTCAGATGGTGAAGAAAGCTAACCCGGTCGACCAGAAAACGCACGTGATCCAGATGTGTGGGGGGTTAGGGATCCAAATGAGGGGTAGGCGGTGCTTTCCCCTGTGACTTTTCCCGAGTCGGTTAGAGGGTGGTAGTCGACCTGGTTTTATTGCAAGGATGTTTCGACTCCTAGTCAGTCGACTGGCCTCCGTCCCTTCACTATGGAGAGACTCCGCACCCCTCGCTCACTAGTGGTAGCTCCGGAGGAGAGGGAGGATGTGCAGATGTTGGTTGCGTCCATTGTTGAATTGGTAAAGGGAGGAGTGATGGGGATGGATTTGTTGGAGGTGTATCTCAGTCGACGGATCCAACCCCTGCAAGCCCGTGAGCACCACATGTGGATGTACTTAGGCCCGGAGGACACCGCTCTGACCCACCCAGGGGGTTGACGAGGAGACGGTGGCCCAGTGGCTCCGGAGCATCACTGACAACAAGGACAACCCAAGGGGGCCAGAAGGATTCTACCATTCGACGCCAACAATGCCCCAGGAGAGGTCAGGCTCACATATCTATGTTTTTTGTTCTTTTCTCTTTGTAGAGTGGTTGTTCTTGAATCCGAATCATTTACATAAATTGTGTCTTGTAGGTTTTCACCAAGCTGCACTCGATGCCCAACGGAGAGCAGTACCAGGAAGGGATCAATAGCGATAGTGAGGATAGCGACAACCAGTATGCTGAAGACAGTGAAGTCAAGGTCTCGAGCAGCAACAGCAAGGAAGTCGACTCGCCGCCTCGCTCAGAGCATCGATCCGAACAATTGCAAGACCCTGCAGGGGGACGTGGAAAGGTTGCTGCGTCGAATGCCAAAGTCCCGAAGCGCACTCGAACGTTAACTCACGAGCTGACAAACAAGGTTGCGAAGCAAGCCAAAGTTGTCCCGCCCAAACCTCGGAAGGCCCTGCCAAAGATCAAGGTGGATGTGCCCGTGACTTCAATGTAAGCATTTCTTTCATGTGTTCTTCTGTGTTATCGTAAACTCATTGGCTTGTTTGACCAAGTGAAATCTGGAATTTTCAGCGCTGCTACTGCGTTTGCAACATCCATGGATATTGACGAGGAACATGGCGATGCGGAAATTGCAGATACAGCCACCTCTCGAGCAGGTATGATTCCATGACTACCTCTGTGTTCTGTTAATGAATTTTGGAGTCGACTGAAATTTCACCGTCGAGTCTTTGCGGCACCAAGGAATATTATTCAACTCCCTGATGATGATGATGAGGATGTGCCTCCAAAGAATACTGGGAGGAGAGGTCGAACTTTGAGCAGGAGGGTGCCTGGATCCAGAATGCCTCGCTCGTCGTTTGAGCTTGTGGTCCAGCCACTCAACGATCCAGCACGAGCTTCAATCTCCTTTTCTAATCCTCTGTCGACTGGCCAGCCTTCAGCGTCGACTACTCAGGCTTCAAAGCCCATTGCACATGTTCAAGCTCCTACTCCACCCGTCCGGTCACCTGCTCCGTCATCTCGCATGTTTGCTGCTTACCCTGTCCTAGAGGACCAAGTAGGAGCTGCCAAGGAGGCCATGATTCAAGCAGGTCTAATGATGGACCGACTGAAGGTTGCCTATGACACCAGCAAGGCCGCATATGACGCTACTACCTCTTGATCTTGGATTTCCCTTGAAGAGGAAAGGGTGATGTAGCAAAGTAGCGTAAGTATTTCCCTCAGTTTTGAGAACCAAGGTATCAATCCAGTAGGAGACGACGCACAAGTCACCGAATACCTGCACAAACAGTCAACAACTTGCACCCAATGCGATAAAGGGGTTATCAAGCCCTTCACGATCACTTCCAAAAGTGAGATCTGATAGAGATTAATAAACAGTAAAGTAAATATTTTTGGTATTTTTGGTTTATAGATTGGAAAGTAAAGATTGCAAAATAGTAGATCGGAAACTAGCAAGATGTAAACGAGATTCAATATAATGGAAAAGAGACCCAGGGGCAATAGGTTTCACTAGTGGCTTCTCTCGAGATAGCAAATATTATGGTGGGTGAACGAATTACTGCCGAGCAATTGATAAAAAAGCGCATAGTTATGAGGATATCTAAGGCAATGATCATGAACATAGGCATCACGTCCGTGTCAAGTAGACCGACTCTTGCCTGCATCTACTACTATTACTCCACAGATCGACCGCTATCGAGCATGCATCTAGAGTATTAAGTTCATAAAGAACGGAGTAACACATTAAGCAAGATGACATGATGTAGAGGAATTAACTCAAGCAATATGATGAAAACCCCATCTTTTTATCGTCGATGGCAACAATACAATACGTGCCTTGCTGCCCCTTCTGTCACTGGGAAAGGACACCGCAAGATTGAACCCAAAGCTAAGCACTTCTCCCATTGCAACAAAGATCAATCTAGTAGGCCAAACTAAACCGATAATTCGAAGAGACTTGCAAAGATATCAAATAATGCATATAAGAATTCGGAGAAGAACCAAATAATATTCATAGATAATCTTGATCATAAATCCACAATTCATCGGATCTCGGGAAACACACCGCAAAAGAATATTACATAGTATAGATCTCCAAGAACATCGAGGAGAACATGGTATTGAGAATCAAAGAGAGAGAATAAGCCATCTAGCTAATAACTATGGACCCGAAGGTCTGTGGTAAACTACTCACGCTTCAACGGAGAGGTAATGGTGTTGATGTAGAAGCCCTCCGTGATCGAATCCCCCTCCGCAGGACGCCGGAAAATGCTCCAAGATGGGATCTCACGGGTACAGAAGGTTGCGGCGGTGGAAAAGTGGTTTCGTGGGTCCCCTGATGTTTTTAGGGTATAAGAGTATATATAGGCGAAGGAACTAAGTCAGGGGAGCCACGAGGGGCCCACGAGGGTGGGGAGTGTGCCCTACCCCCCTGGGCGCGCCCTCCTGCCTTGTGGCTGCCTCGCTGCATCTCCGACTTCATCTCCAAGTCTTCTGGTTTGATTTTGGTCCAAGAAAGATCATCGCGAAGGTTTCATTCCGTTTGGACTCCGTTTAGTATTCCTTTTCTACAAAACTCTAAAATGGGCAAAAAAACCAGAAACAGGCACTGGGCCCTCGATTAATAAGTTAGTCCCAAAAATAATATAAAATAGCATATAAATGCCTATTAAACATCCAAAACAGATAATATAATAGGATGGAACAATCAAAAATTGTAGATATGATGGAGATGTATCAAGCATTCCCAAGCTTAATTCCTGCTCGTCCTCGAGTAGGTAAATGATAAAAACAGAATTTTTGATGTGGAATGCTACCTAACATATTTATTCATGTAATTTTCTTTATTGTGGCATGAATGTTCAGATCCGAAAGATTCAATACAAAAGTTTAATATTGACATAAAAATAATAATACTTCAAGCATACTAACAAAGCAATCATGTCTTCTCAAAATAACATGGCCAAAGAAAGCTATCCCTACAAAATCATATAGTCTGGCTATGCTCTATCTTCATCACACAAAATATTTAAATCATGCACAACCCCGATGACAAGCCAAGAAATTGTTTCATACTTTTTATGTTCTCAAACTTTTTCAATCTTCATGCAATACATGAGCGTGAGCCATAGATATAACACTATAGGTGGAATAGAATGGTGGTTGTGGAGAAGACAAAAAAGGAGAAGATAGTCTCACATCAACTAGGCATATCAACGGGCTATGGAGATGCCCATCAATAGATATCAATGTGAGTGAGTAGGGATTGCCATGCAACGGATGCACTAGAGCTATAAGTGTATGAAAGCTCAAAAAGAAACTAAGAGGGTGTGCATCCAACTTGCTTGCTCACGAAGACCTAGGGCATTTTGAGGAAGCCCATCATTGGAATATACAAGCCAAGTTCTTATAATGAAAATTCCCACTAGTATATGAAATTGATAACATAGGAGACTCTCTATCATGAATATCATGGTGCTACTTTGAAGCACAAGTGTGGAAAAAGGATAGTAACATTGCCCCCTCTCTCTTTTTCTCTCATTTTTTATTTGGGTATTCTTCTTTTTTATGGCGTCTTTTTTCTTTTTTTTTAATTTTTCGTACGGAGTCTCATCCTGACTTGTGGGGGAATCATAGTCTCCATCATTCTTTCCTCACATGGGACAATGCTCTAATAATGAAGATCATCACACTTTATTTACTTACAACTCAAGAATTACAAATCAAAAATTAGAACAAAATATGACTTTATGTGAATGCCTCCAGCGATGTACCATGATGTGCAATTATTCAAGAGTGACATGTATGAAAAATTATGAATAGTGGCTTTGCCACAAATACGATGTCAACTACATTATCATGCAAAGCAATATGACAATGATGAAGCGTGTCATAATAAACGGAACGGTGGAAAGTTGCATAGCAATATATCTCGGAATGGCTATGGAAATGCCATAATAGGTAGGTATGATGACTATTTTGAGGAAGGTATATGGTGGGTGTATGGTATCAGCAAAAATTGCGCGGCACACGATAGGCTAGCAATGGTGGAAGGGTGAGAGTGCCTATAATCCATGGACTCAACATTAGTCATAAAGAACTCACATACTTACTGCAAAAATCTATTAGTTATCGAAACGAAGTACTACGCGCATGCTCCTAGGGGGATAGATTGGTAGGAAAAGACCATCGTTCGTCCGTGACCGCCACTCATAAGGAAGACAATTAATAAATAAATCATGCTCCAACATCATCACATAACAGTTCACCATACATGCATGCTATAGGAATCACAAACTTTAACACAAGTATCTCTCAAATTCACAACTACTCTACTAGCATGACTCGAATATCACCATCTTCATATCTCAAAACAATCATAAAGAATCAAACTTCTCATAGTATTCAATGCACTTCATATGAAAGTTTTTATTATATCCATCTTGGATTCCCATCATATTAAGACTAAATTTATAACCAAAGCAAATTACCATGTTGTTCGAAGAGACTATCAAAATAATATAAGTGAAGAATGAGAGTTCAAAAATTTCTATGAAATAAAATCACCGTCGTGCTCTAAAAGATATAAGTGAAGCACTAGAGTAATATTGCCTAGCTCAAAAGATATAAGTGAAGCACATAGAGTATTCTAATAAATCACGACTCATGTATGTATCTCCCAAAAGGTGTGCACATCAAGGATGATTGGGGTAAACTAAAAAGCAGAGACTCAAATCACACAAGACACTCCAAGGAAAACACATATCATGTGGCGAATAAAAATATAGCCTCAAGTAAAGTTACCGATAGACGAAGACGAAAGAGGGGATGCCTTCCGGGGTATCCCCAAGCTTAGGCTTTTGGTTGTCCTTTAATTTTACCTTGGGGTGCCTTGGGCATTCCCAAGCTTAGGCTCTTGCCACTCCTTATTCCAAAATCCATCAAATCCTTACCCAAAACATGAAAACTTCACAACACAAAACTCAACAGAAAATCTCATGAGCTTCGTTAGTATAAGAAAATAAATCACCATTTTAAGGTAGTGTTGTGAACTCATTCTTTATTTATATTGGTGTAATATCTACTGCATTCCATGTTCTCCATGGTTCATATCCCTACTCATAGATTCATCAAAATAAGCAAACAACACGCGAAAAATAGAATCTGTCAAAAATAGAACAATCTGTAGTAATCTGTAACTTTCGAATACTTCTGTAACTCAGAAAGTTCTGAAATAAATTGGTGGACGTGAGGAATTTGTCTATTAATATTGTTCAAAAATAATCAACTTAAAATCACTATTCTATAAAAAAATGATAGCTAATCTCGTGAGCGCAAAGTTTCTATTTTTTATAGCAAGATCGCATTAACTTTCACCCAAGTCTTCCCAAAGGTTCTCCATGGCACAAACACTAATTAAACATAAAACCACATCTAACCATAGGCTATATGAATTATTTATTACTAAACAGGTGCAAAAAATAAAGAACAAAAATAAAATTGGGTTGCCTCCCAACAAGCGCTATCGTTTAACGCCCCTAGCTAGGCATAAAAATGTGAATAGATCTAGGTATTGCCATCTTTGGTATGCAATCCATAAGTGGCTCTCATAATAGATTCATAAGGCAATTTAATTTTCTTCTTAGGAAAGTGTTCCACGCCTTTCCGTAACAGAAATTGGAATCTAATGTTTCCTTCTTTCATATCAATAATTGCACAAATCATTCTAAGAAAAGGTCTACCAAGAATAATAGGACATGTAGGATTGCAATCTATATCAAGAACAATGAAATCTACGGGCACATAATTCCTATTTGCAACAATAAGAACATAATTAATCCTTCTCATAGGTTTATTAATGGTGGAATCCGCAAGATGCAAATTTAAAGAACAATCATCAAATTCACGGAAACCTATAGCACATCACACAAAGTTTTTGGAATCGTGGAAACACTAGCACCCAAATCACACAAATCATAACATTCATAATCTTTAATCTTAATCTTAATAGTAGTTTTCCACTCATTATCACTTTTAATTCAAGCTTTTCTTCAATCCCACTTTTATCAACTTTTGCATCTAGATCTAAAAACTCTGAATCATTGGGACGTCTTTTAATTAAAGTTGACTAATATCCAGTCCCATATTTATCAAGATTCATATTGGAAAACAAAGATTTAATACGAGTCACATCAATCACTTTTATATCTTCATCATTATTATCATGAAAACGAGAAGAACACGATTTTACAAACCAATCTTTTTTAGCACGTATCTTGGCGGTTCTTTCTTTGCACTCATCAACGGAAATTCTCATGGCCTTGAGAGACTCATTGATATAATGCTTAGGTGGGATAGATCTAAGTTTCAAAGAATCAACATCAAGAGAAATTCTATCCATGTTCCTAGCCAACTCATCAATCTTAAGCAATTTTTCTTCAATCAAAGCATTGAAATTCTTTTGCGAACTCATAAATTCTTTAACACTATTCTCAAAATCAGAGGGCATCTTATTAAAAATTTCCATAAGAGTTGTTGTAGGAATTACCATAATTATTGGAGGAATTACTAGGAAACGGCCTAGGATTAAAATTGCCTCTATACGCGTTGTTACCAAACTAGTTCCTACCAATAAAATTCACATCCTTAGATTCATTATTATTCTCAATCAAAGTGGACAAAGGCATATGATTAGGATGAGACGAAATACTTTTAATTTCATAAGTTCATCCATCTTTCCACTCAAAATATTAATCTGTTCAATCGCATGAACTTTTTTACTAGTGGATCTTTCGGTGTGCCATTGAGATTAATTAACCATAATATTATCTAGGAGTTTATTAGCTTCTCCTAAAGTGATTTCCATAGAAGTGGCTCCCGCGGTCGAATCTAAAAGATTTCTAGAAGCAAAATTCAATCTGGCATAAAAAATTTGTATAATCATCCACAAATTCAAACCATGTGTAGGGCAATTACGTATCATCAATTTCATCCTCTCCCAAGATTGTGCAACATGCTCATGATAAAGTTTCTTAAAATTCATAATATCGTTCCTAAGGGAGATGATCTTAGCGGGAGGAAGATACTTAGAGATAAAAGCATCTTTACACTTATTCCATGAATCAATACCATTTTTAGGCAAAGATGAGAACCAAGTTTTAGCATGATGCCTAAGTGAAAATGGAAATAGCTTCAATTTAATAATATCATTATCCACATCTTTCTTCTTTTGCATATCGCACAAATCAACGAAATTGTTTAGATGGGATGCAACATCTTTACTAGGAAGGCCAGAAAATTGATATTTCATAACAAGATTCAACAAAGTGGCATTAATTTCACAAAATCCAGCATTGGTAGTAGGAGCAATCAGAGTGCTAGTAAAATCATTGTTGTTGGTATTGGAAAGTCACACAATTTAGTATTATCTTGAGACGTCGTGACAAAGCAATCAATCCAACACATACACTAGTAGAAAAGGGGGCAATGGTCCAGGCCGGTCCAGCCCATTAGTCCCGGTTCAATCCAGAACTGGGACCAATGGGGGCATTGGACCCGGTTCGTGAGCCCCGGGGGCCGGCCGGGCCACGTGGGCCATTGGTCCCGGTTCGTCTGGACCTTTTGGTCCCGATTGGTGGGACGAACCGGGACCAATAGGCCTCGCTCCTGGCCCACCACCATTGGTCCTGGTTGGTGACACGAACCGGGACCAAAGGCAACCCTTTAGTCCCGGTTCATGCGACCAACCGGGACCAATGGTGGTGCCTATATATACCCTCTCGCGCAAGAGCAGAGCACACTGCTCTGTTTTTTCTGGCCGAGGGGGAGAGGGCTTGGTGGTGCTCTAGCTCACCTCCTATGCACACAAGGTGTTCGATGGAATGCACGAGCCACACTACTTAAGGTTTCTCCTCTCCAAGCTCGACCGCCAAGCTCCATTTTCCTCAATATTTGTCTAGGTTTAGCGGTCCGTCACGCCCCGTCCCCGTCTTCACCGTCGTCGATCACCCGCGCCGATCTCATCGCCGGCACCACCGTGGTGAGCCTCTTGTTCTTATCTTCTTTCTGAAAGGAAAAAAAATCTTACTTGTATATTTATATAGATACTTGTATAATTTTTTTACTTTTATTATTGTATCTTATATAGTGCGATGGTTTTGGTATCCGCCCCCGTCGGCCCTCATCCTGTCTATGATTCAGATGTGGTATATATTATCTTTTCATAACTATTGGTTCATTTATTGTTTATGACAATTATGCCAACCAACGTGACATAGATTTTATTTATCTAGGAGGTTGTTGAACCGGAAATTCCAACCGACCCTATTGTGGAGAGGTTAAATTTAGTTGAAGAAGAAAACAATTTGTTGAAGGAAAAAATTAGAAAAATTGAGGAGGAGAAGATGATATTGGAGTTGCATGTTGCGGATGTCGTCGATGATCACAAGATCTAGATGGATGCAATGCGCTTGAAGATTTAAAGATTAGAAAATATGCCATTCATACCGAGGCTTGGAATCATTATGCCGTTGGATCAGTTGTTACATTGGTTGCGATTATGATTGCATTTGTTTTCGCATTGAAATGTTTTACATAGTTTCAGTGTATGGTTTAATTAATTTAGATGCTCTGCAGAGCTTTATGTTGTTAGATGAGAACTATGTATGTACTTTGGTTTTAATGTGATGATGAACTTCTATTAATTTGGTCACTTAATTATCTATTCATGATGTTCTGTAATGATTTTTGACACACTTAATTATATATAATGCACGCAGATGAACCGGCAATGGATGTTCGGTTCAAGACACACCTCCGAGTACATTAAGGGCGTGCATGATTTTCTCGAAGTGGCTGAGGCAAACAAGCAGAATGGTTTTATGTGTTGTCCATGCCCTATATGTGGGAATACGAAGTCTTACTCTGACCGGAAAATCCTCCACACCCACCTGCTTTACAAGTGTTTCATGCCACACTATAATGTTTGGATGAGGCACGGAGAAATAGGGGTTATGATGGAAGACGGCGAAGAAGAAGAGTACGATGACAACTATGTGCCCCCTGAATACGGTGATGCTACTAAACATCAAGAGGAACCAGACGATGTGCACGATGATGCTGCAACGGGCGAAGCTGCTGAAGATCAAGAGGAACCAGACGATGTGCCCGATGATGATGATCTCCGTTGGGTCATTGTCGATGCAAGGACGCAATGCGAAAGTCAAAAGGAGAAGCTGAAGTTCGATTGCATGTTAGAGGACCACAAAAAAGGGTTGTACCCCAGTTGCGAAGATGGCAACACAAAGCTCGGTACCGTACTGGAATTGTTGCAGTGGAAGGCAGAGAATGCTATGCCTGACAAAGGATTTGAGAAGCTACTGAAAATATTGAAGAAGAAGCTTCCAAAGGATAACGAATTGCCCGACAGTACATACGCAGCAAAGAAGGTCGTATGCCCTCTAGGATTGGAGGTGCAGAAGATACATACATGCCCTAATGACTGCATCCTCTTCCGCGGTGCGTACAAGGATCTGAACGCATGCCCGGTATGCGGTGCATTACGGTATAAGATCAGACGAGATGACCCTGGTGATGTTGACGGCGAGCCCCCCAGGAAGAGGGTTCCTGCGAAGGTGATGTGGTATGCTCCTATAATACCACGGTTGAAACGTCTGTTCAGAAATGGAGAGCATGCCAAGTTGATGCGATGGCACAGTGAGGACCGAAAGAAAGACGGGAAGTTGAGAGCACCCGCTGACGGGTCGCAGTGGAGAAAAATCGAGAGAAACTACTGGGATGAGTTTGCAAGTGAGCCAAGGAACATATGGTTTGCTTTAAGCGCGGATGGCATTAATCCTTTCGGGGAGCAGAGCAACAATCACAGCACCTGGCCTGTGACTCTATGTATGTATAACCTTCCTCCTTGGATGTGCATGAAGCGGAAGTTCATTATGATGCCAGTTCTCATCCAAGGCCCTAAGCAACCCGGCAATGACATTGATGTGTACCTAAGGCCATTAGTTGAAGAACTTTTACAGCTGTGGAATGGAAACGGTGTACGTACGTGGGATGAGCACAAATAGGAGGAATTTAACCTAAAGGCGTTGTTGTTCGTGACCATCAACGATTGGCCCGCTCTCAGTAACCTTTCAGGACAGACAAACAAGGGATACCACGCATGCACGCACTGTTTACTTGACACCGATAGTATATACCTGGCAAGCTGGAGGAAGAATGTGTACCTGGGCCATCGTCGATTTCTTCCGACCAACCATCAATGTCGAAAGAAAGGCAAGCATTTCAAAGGCGAGGCAGATCACCGGAAGAAGCTCGCCATGCGTACCGGTCAACACGTACTTGCTATGGTCAATGATTTACACGTAATCTTTGGAAAGGGTCCCAGCGCACTAGCTGTTCTGAGTGACGCTGGGGGACACGCACCCATGTGGAAGAAGAAATCTATATTTTGGGACCTACCCTACTGGAAAGACCTAGAGGTCCGCTCTTCGATCGACGTGATGCACGTGACGAAGAACCTTTGCGTGAATCTGCTAGGCTTCTTGGGCGTGTATGGGAAGACAAAAGATTAGCTGAGGCACGGGAGAACCTACAACGTTTGCACGAAAAAGACGGCATGCCTCCAAAGCAGTATGAAGGTCCTTCCAGCTATGCTCTTACCAAAGAAGAGAAGGAAATCTTCTTTGAATGCCTGCTTAGTATGAAGGTCCCGACTGGCTTCTCGTCTAATATAAAAGGAATAATAAGTATGCAGACAAAAAGTTTCAGAACCTAAAGTCTCATGACTGCCACGTGATTATGACGCAACTGCTTCTGGTTGCATTGAGGGGGCTTCTACCGGAAAACGTCCGATTAGCCATTGTGAAGCTATGTGCATTCCTCAATGCAATCTCTCAGAAGGTGATCGATCCAGAAATCATACCAAGGCTAAGGAGTGATATGGTGCAATGTCTTGTCAGTTTCGAGCTGGTGTTCCCACCATCCTTCTTCAATATCATGACGCATGTCCTAGTTCATCTAGTTGACGAGATTGTCATTCTGGGCCCCGTATTTCTACACAATATGTACCCCTTTGAGAGGTTCATGGGAGTCCTAAAGAAATATGTCCGTAACCGCGCTAGGCCAGAAGGAAGCATCTCCATGGGCCATCAAACAGAGGATGTCATCGGGTTTTGTGTTGACTTCATTCCTAGCCTTAAGAAGATAGGTCTCCCTAAATCGCGGTATGAGGGGAGACTGACTGGAAAAGGCACGCTTGGAAGGGACTCAATAATATGCAGGGACGGATATTCTTAGTCTCAAGCACACTACACAGCTCTACAGAACTCTACCTTGGTGACCCCGTATGTCGATGAACACAAGAACAGTCTGCGCTCCAAACACCCGGAGCAGTGCGACGACTGGATTACATGTGAACACATCAGGACTTTTAGCAGTTGGTTGGAAGCACGTATCAGAGGTGACAACACTGTTTGTGATGAGCTGTACTTGTTGTCCAGGGGACCATCTTTGACTGTATTGATTTGGAAAGGATACGAGATAAATGGGAATACATTTTACACGATTGACCAAGATCAAAAGAGCACCAACCAAAACAACGGTGTCCACTTTGATGCAACAACCAAGAGGGGAAAGGACACATATTATGGTTACATAGTGGACATATGGGAACTTGACTATGGAGTAGATTTTAAGGTCCCTTTGTTTAAGTGCAAATGGGTCAATCTGTCAGGAGGCGGGGTACAGGTAGACCCACAGTACGGAATGACAACAGTGGATCTGAAAAATCTTGGGTACACTGACGAACCATTCGTCCTAGCCAATGATGTGGCACAGGTTATCTATGTGAAGGACATGTCTACCAGACCGAGAAAGAGAAAAGATAAGGAAGCGAATACATCATACAATGAGCCAAAGCGCCACATAGTTCTTTCAGGAAAAAGGGACATCGTGGGAGTGGAGGACAAGACAGACATGTCTGAAGATTATGAAAAGTTTCATGAAATTCCTCCCTTCAAAGTCAAGGCTGACCCCAGCATCCTGATGAACGATGAAGATTATCCATGGTTACGGCGCAATAAGCAAATGACAGAAGCGAAGAAAAAGTGAAGACTTTCACCCGCAACTATTATGATGATACCATGCCAACTTTGTAACTGACGAGTATGATACAATTGTCCGTTTTGTACATGCACATGCTATGTGGGTCAATTTATGATACCATGCCAACTTTCAACTTTTTCATAGTTCATTTGAAATGCTTTAATGTCTTATGGTTTGGCCCTCGTAATAATTAAAAATAGCAACAATAAGTATTTTATTGTAAGTAGAAACAAAATAAAATAAATAAAACAAGAAAGAAAACAAAAAAAACAAAAGAAGTGTTTTCAAATTTGAAAACTAATGGCACTAACAGAAAGTTTATAATTTTCCTAAAACTAAAAGCAAAAACAATTAAAAAATAAAGCAAAAAACAAAAGAAAATAAATAATGCAGAAAACAAAAGAAAAAAACAACAATAAGTATTTTGTTGTAAGTAGAAACAAAATAAAATAAATAA
>NC_041391.1:684741560-684742444 GCF_002162155.2 Triticum dicoccoides
CGCCGCGCGCGCCGCCCCTTCCCCGACCCCGTTGCAGTCGCCGTGCGCGCCGCCCCTTCCCCAACCCCGTCGCCGTCGCCCCAACCACACGCCGCCGCCTTCGGTCCGGCCGCCGGTGCCCTTTCTTCTTATTTTTTTGTGCATTTTATGTATATGTTCTCTGTGTATATATGTTCATATATGCAAAAGTTAGATTTTAGAAAAACTTTATATATGCAAAAATTTATACATATATGTAAGTATATATGTATGTATAGATGTATATATGTATGTGGATACATGAGGGGGGTCGATATACCCCCTCTCCGATAGCATTTTTGTGCATTTTAGGTTAGTGTATATATATGTTGATGTATATATGCAAAAGATAGATTTTTAGAAAAAATACTATTTTTTCTGTTCATGATATGATGATGTTTTTTTTCATATATGCATTTTTTTCATATATGTATTATTTTTTTAAGTTGTTAGTAGATATCGATTTTAGGTTAGTGCATTTTAGGTTAGTGTAGAGGAGAAATTTAAAGTAAAATAAGGAAAAGGAAGAAAAGAGGAAGAAGGAAGAAGGAAGAAAGAAGAAGAAAAAGAATGAGAGGAAAAAGGAAAATAAGAAGTTGAAGAAGAGGAGAGGAAGAAGAGGAGAAATAAATAAGAAGAAGAAAAAAGAAGAAAAAGAAGAGGAGAAGAAGAAAGGAATAGAGGAGAAGAAGAAAAAATAGAAAAAAATCTATTTTTTCTTCTTCTCCTCTATTCCTTTCTTCTTCTCCTCTTTTTTTTTCTTCTTCTTCCTTCTTCCTTCTTCCTCTTTTCTTCCTTTTCCTTAATTATTTTCCTTTCTCGTCGTTGTCGCGTCGTTGTCGATATAACCCCCTCGAGATAACTTC
>NC_041391.1:684742688-684751692 GCF_002162155.2 Triticum dicoccoides
CTCCCGCCGCGCCCCTACCCGACAAATTAACTCTCTCGAAGCGTTGTTGTGTCGAGGCGGCCCCAAACCCTAGAGAAGCAGCGTCGAGGCCACTAACATGATTCCTTATTGTGATTAGCTGGCTAGTTCTATGTTTGCCACTAGTTCCATCTGTACCATATATAAACATGTTGTAAATATTTGCAGAAACTATGGAGCACTGCCGAGACGAAGAAGCAGAAGCGATATTGAGGGACATAATCTCAAATGGAAGGGATGAAGTTGCGTCATTTCTCCTCGACACCGTTGTTGGTCAGCTGGAAGAACAGGGTGAAGAAGAGGGCTATGTTCATGATGGCTTCGGCCCATTAATGCCGGTACAAGAACATGACTATGTTCATGATGGCTCCGGTGACACAATGGAGGAACAAGAAGGAGACCGTGCTGACTACTTCGGTGACCGAACCGAGCCCGGCCAGGTATATATATATTAGTTAAGCCCGTGCTGACTACTTAATTGATGCTTCCATTGTTTTGGTATATGTACACATATTAATTACTCTCGTCTTTCTTCCTTATAATTTCTAGCCCTCCGGATCGAGCACAACTTCGGTAAGGAGACGAGGCCCGAAGAAAAAGTTGACCTCGGATGAAAAGTTTGAGATCATAGAAATCGCGCCCGACGGCGAACCGATTGAACCCATCCGGACAAGGAAGGCATTTTCTTCTTAGTGCGGGGTTCTTGTTAGGGAGAAGATCCCGATCAGCATCCAGCAATGGTATAAGCCTAAGGTGGAACACCCTGAGGTGTCTTATGTCAATGATACGCAGAAAGAATATCTTTGGACTGAGCTGAAGGAAAATTTCACCCTACCGCCAGAGGAGGATCCGGAGAACCCAGTTAAAGAGGAATTAATCAAGTCTTGTGCTCTTAAGAAGATGGCAACCCTAATGAGGAGGTGGAGGAAAGAGCTGAACCAGTTTGTCAAAAATAAAAAGACACCAGAATGCATCGGCAAATATGAGAAGATCAAAGATCACTGGCCCGCATTCGTGGCCCACAAGACATCGGAAAAGAGTAAGAAGATGTCTGAGACAAACAAGAAAAATGCTGCGAAGAAGACGCTTCACCATCGCACGGGTTCAGGTGGCTACCTGCAAGCCCGGCCTAAGTGGTCCAAGGTTGAGAATGATCTACTTGAAAAAGGGATAGAACCAGAGACAATGAGATGGCCAGACCGTTGCCGGACTTGGTTCTTCGGGTCTGGCGGAACCTTGGACCCTGTAACAGGGTTTTGCCAGTGGACGGACGAGCAACTGGAAATACCAGTCAAGAACCTTCGACACTATATCGATGCAGCGCAGCGAGGGACGTTCCTTCCAAACAGGGAGAAGGACGAGCTCACAATGGCCCTTGGGAATCCTGAGCACCCTGGATGGACACGAGGCACGCCAGGCTCCATTCCCTGGAAGGTTGGTTTTCCGGATGCAGGGGGTTACAAAACCCACGAGAGGAGGAAGAAACTGGAGTAGGACCAACTGTAGGCGCTGCACGAAAGGGTAATGGGGCTAGAGGATCGAGAAGAGGAACGAGAAGCAGCAGATCGCAGCAAACGACCTGCCGAAGCTTCCCCCGAAGCTACCCCGCCATCTCAGCCGAGAAGCAGCATGGCTTCCACCGAGTTGCTTCAGTCGGGGCATGTCTTGACGGCTCCTGCCAGCTATCCCGTGGATGGTATCACGGAGTCTCAAAATTGCCACATGATGGCGCGATGGATGACTTTGAAGGTCAAGGCGGCTATTGGCCAAGTTTATCCTAGTGGACCCGGCACAACTTATCACTGCCAGCCAATTCCAGAAGGATATGCTAAGGTGATGGTGGATGAAATAACAGAGGGATTTGAGGACCTCGTGCTTGACCACCCTACCGGTGAAGGGGAGACTAGGCTGGGTTCTGCTATGAAGATTCCATGCCTATGGAAGAAGGAGCTCATCAACCTTTTGAACTGGACGCCTCCGCCTCCTCCTCCTGCTCCGGCGAGTCAGGGCACTCCGCCTCCTCCACCGCCTCCTCCTCTGGCGAGTGACGATCAGGGCACGTGTGGCGGCACTCCGCCTCCTTCTCTGGCGCATGGCGGCACTCCGCCTCCTTCTCCGCCTGCGCCGGCGCTCCGGAGCAGCCAGCAGCATCCTCCTTCTCCGCCTCGCCAGCAAGGGCGGAAGAGACCCGCCGCCACCCCGGATGCTCCGGCGCGTCGTACTCCTTCTCCTCCGCCTCGTAAGCAAGCACGAAAGAAGACAGACGCCGCAGCCGCTCCGTCTGCTCCGGCGTCTAGCAGCACAACCAGAGGCGGGAGGCAATACAAATACGGTCCATCATCTCTCAAGCCTCTAGAGAAGTTACCGTACGAGAGGTCCGAGGTGGAAAACGATACGATTGTGCGGACCCACGTGAAGGAGTTCTTTGAAGGGGTGAAAGCAAAGAGACATCCACCTCTGGAGGAGAAGGTAGATCCGGTGAAAGCAAAGCGCACTCTCGACGCCCTAAGGAAACCACCAAAGTCTCCGCCGAGAACCAACTATGAGCGCATTACTGAACAAACATATCTCCAAGCCCAGCGGTCGGGAACTACTGTCAGTGCTAAAAGGTCAAAAGAACGAGCAAAGGGGAAAAAAATTGCCCATCTCGGCGAACAAGAACATCAATCGTGCCCCCCGCTCAATGTGTCTAATGCTCCGGGGACGGTGGCCGGTTATGGCAATCTTGACGATTACCTGACTGACGATGCACTTCCTGATTTCTTGGAGGTGGACGAACACAGATACGAGTACGGGAAGCCTCTCGTCAAAGATGAAAAATCTCTGACAACAATGATGCGAAGATTCCATAATTGGTACATGGAAACCTGCAGAGAGTCTGAGGGTAAGAATGCTTTGTATCTGCATATTAATAAGGAGCACGATCTCGTTGCAAATGATCTGTTGACTGTTCCATTTGAGGAGTTCTTCGAGTTCTTCAATCAAAAGGCCCTCGATAAATTAATGGTCTTTTGCTACTTCCTGTAAGTACTATTTCTGTCATTAAGTCTCTATATATAGCTTGGCTCTTTCATTGCATGTATTTATAATTAATTATCCTCAATATATTATGCAGATTGAAGATCGTCGAGTGCAAAAAACAAGAAATTTATGATATTGGGTTCATTAACACAAATATCATAGATGTATTTCTAGTTGAAAAGGATGTCAAAGAGGCCGAGGACAACTTACTACGATCGTTGCTCAAAAATCAAAACAAAGATACCATACTCTTTCCTTACAACGGCCCATGAGTGTTACTGTCGTGTGCATATTCGGTTTCCCTTATTACTCAAGCGACTTTATAGTAATGTAATTGATGAGTTATGCATGCGTGCGCAGGTACCACTATATTCTTCTGGAGATTAAGCTTGAGCGTGGACTAGTAACCGTCTTAGACTCGAGACGGAAAGATCCCAAATCCTATGCGGACATCACTGAAATGCTCAGCAAGTAAGTTCAATCGATCATTATCGCACCATATCGGCAACTTTTTGTTCATTTCCTGATATCTCAAGTAATAATAATAATTTTCTTTGTCTTGCAGGGTTTGGAAATAGTTCACCGCAGAAACTCCGGGACTGCCGAAGGAGTTGACATATAAATGGCCGAAAGTAAGTACTACTGGCTAGCTAGTTGCGCGCATCTCCCGTTGATTCTATAGCTATACTTTCATCAATGCCGTTTATAATGCTTCATTATCAGTTTGATTGACCTCTATTTCTCGTAAAGTGCTTGTGGCAGGAGGAAGGGAATGATTTCTGTGGATACTACGTGTGCGAGTTCATCCACACCGCGACTATGAAAAACAAGCGGGGCTACTCTCAAAGACAATATGAAGTGCGTAAGCAATAATATCCACAATTTCATTTTATTACACCATCATTTCTGTTGATTTTCATTCATATATATGTATTAATTAACCCCCTTCTTCAAATTAGACGTGGCAGATGCGGAATGAACTCCTAGAACCAGATCGCATGAAAGCAATTCAAGAGGAATTGGCGGGATTCTTTCTTGACCACGTCATCAATAAAGCCGGAGAATACCATGTGGAAGTTGATTTCAAATGCTTGGGGTTTTTAATTAAGAGATCTTATACATATTGTACATGTATGTAGCCAGTAGCGTCGGATACATGATACGAAAACTTGTTGTTCGACCAATCTCTCAGAGAAGGAGAGGTCGATCGATCACTTCTCTCGGTATGCATGACGAACTTCTGTACTGAATGGTTCTCTCGATCACTTATGTATATATAGTACGTAGCATCGACCAAGCACGGACATAAGAGAGGACACTTCTCTCTATCAATTAGCTAGCTAACACAATATATGAAACACCTAAATTAACCCCCCAAAACCCGCAACCTCCCCTCCTTTCAAAAAAAAAACAAAAACCCCAGCCACTGGAATGCTGACGCGTGGATGCCTTTTGGTCCCGGTTGGAGCCACCAACCGGGACCAAAGGCCCACTGACTGGGCTCGGCGCACAGGGCCACGTGGAGGCACATTGGTCCCGATTCTAGTTTGAACCGGGACTAATGGGTGGAGGTATTAGTAACGGCCCATTAGTCCCGATTCATGAACCGGGACTAAAGGCCCTTACAAACCGGGACTATTAGGTGTTTTTCTACTAGTGATAAGCACACAAGAAGCAAGCGAAAAGAGACGAACAGAAGAGGGGCGAAGAAAAAGGCAAAGGTTTTCGAAAATCGTTTTAGCAGTGGGGGAGAGGAAAATGAGAGGCGAGTGGCGAATAATCTAATGCAAGGGAGAAGAGTTTATGATGGGTACTTGGTATGGCTTGACTTGACGTAGATCTCCCTGACAACGGCGCCAGAAATCGGCATGCTGACGGGAGATCAAATCTTGTCTTGACTTGGCGAAAACCTCCCCACCAACGGCGCCAGAAAAGCCCTCTTGCTACCTCTTGAGTTGGCGTTGGTTTTCCCTTGAAGAGGAAAGGATGATGCAGCAAAGTAGCGTAAGTATTTCCCTCAGTTTTGAGAACCAAGGTATCAATCCAGTAGGAGACGACGCACAAGTCACCGATTACCTGCACAAACAATCAATAACTTGCACCCAACGCGATAAAGGGGTTGTCAAGCCCTTAACGGTCACTTGCAAAAGTGAGATATGATATAGATAGATAAACGGTAAAGTAAATATTTTTGGTATTTATGGTTCATAGATTGGAAAGTCAAGATTGCAAAATAATAGATCAGAAACTAGCAAGATGTAAACGAGATTCAATATAATGGAAAAGAGACCCGTGGGCCATAGGTTTCACTAGTGGCTTCTCTCGAGATAGCAAATATTACGGTGGGTGAACGAATTACTGCCGAGCAATTGATAGAAAAGTGCATAGTTATGATGATATCTAAGGCAATGATCATGAACATAGGAATCATGTCTCTGTCAAGTAGACCGACTCCTTCCTGCATCTGCTACTATTACTCCATACATCGACCGCTATCCAGCATGCATCTAGAGCATTAAGTTCATAAAGAACGGAGTAACACATTAAGCAAGATGACATGATGTAGAGGAATTAACTCAAGAAATATGATGAAAACCCCATCGTTTTATCGTCGATGGCAACAATACAATACGTGTCTTGCTGCCCCTACTATCACTGGGAAAGGACACCGCAAGATTGAACCCAAAGCTATGCACTTCTCCCGTTGCAACAAAGATCAGTCTAGTAGGCCAAACTAAACCGATAATTCGAAGAGACTTGCAAAGATATCAAATAGTGCATATAAGAATTCAGAGAAGAACCAAATAATATTCATAGATAATCTTGATCATAAATCCACAATTCATCGGATCTCGGGAAACACACCACAAAAGAATATTACATCGAATAGATCTCCAAGAACATCGAGGAGAACATGGTATTGAGAATCAAAGAGAGAGAAGAAGCCATCTAGCTAATAACTATGGACCCGAAGGTCTGTGGTAAACTACTCACGCTTCATCGGAGAGGTAATGGTATTGATGTAGAAGCCCTCCGTGATCGAATCCCCCTCCGGCAGGACGCTGGAAAAGGCCCGAAGATGAGATCTCACGGGTACAGAAGGTTGTGGCAGTGGAAAATTGGTTTTGTGCCCCCCTAATGTTTTTAAGGTATAAGAGTATATATAGGCGAAGGAACTAGGTCAGGGGAGCCACGAGGGGCCCATGAGGGTGGGGGTCACGCCCTACCCCCCTGGGCGCGCCCTCCTGCCTCGTGGCTGCCTTGTTGCGTCTCCGACTTCATCTCCAAGTCTTCTGGTTTTCTTTCGGTCCAAGAAAGATCATCATGAAGGTTTCATTTCGTTTGGCTCCGTTTGGTATTCCTTTTCTGCAAAACTCGAAAATAGAAAAAAAAACAGAAACTGGCACTGAGCCCTCGGTTAATAGGTTAGTCCCAAAAACAATATAAAATAGCATATAAGTGCATATTAAACATCCAAAACAGATAATATAATAGCATGGAACAATCAAAAATTATAGATACGTTGGAGATGTATCAAACGCCAGCTTTGCCCTTTAAGCCAATGTCCAAGTAAGTGGAATTGTAAGTTAATTTCTGATTGATTTCTCTATCTTTGCTTTTTCTCTGTTCAAACATGCTCTCTACAAACTGCTGCTTTATTATTCATAAGATGTTCATGCGTCTACCTTGAATTTTGCAACTTGCATCTGTTCACCCACTGGGTGTTTTATTTCCATACTGTAGCTTTTTCACTTGAGTCGACCAGGTCGTGTCGGGTGAAAACATTGGTCTAGTGGGGGCACGCTAAGTGCACACACTAGGTGTAGTCCTCGAGACCACCATTGAATGTTTGATTCGGTGGGGGTCTTATCAAAATATTTGCTTATAGAACTTCCACTCGACCTAGACGGGTCTTGTCGAGTGGGAACTGAATCAGTGGGGGCATGCTAAGTGCACCCACTGGGTGTAGTCCCCGAGACCACGGTCGACTGCGGGCAGTTGGTGGTGGTCTGAGACCCAAAAGATGTCATTGTGGTTTTTTAACTCCTTCCACTCGAGCTGGGCTGACCATCTAAGTGGTAGATGAAACCAATGGGGGCACGCTAAGTGCACCCACTGGGTGTAGTCCCCGAGACTGCTTTTGGATGTTTGATTCGGCAGAAGTCTTAGAACTCTTTTACTATGTAATTCATTCTTGTATCTTTCCATTTGGAAGTAACTGTCGACTGACTTGTCAAGCTATTATTTGCAGAAATCTTGCGAACTTGGGGCCCAATACGCCACTTTGGAGCAGGAGAAAAACCAACTTAAGCTCGACCTGGACCTGGCTAAGGAGAACTTGAAGAAAGCCTAAGAGGAAGTGGCAATTATGGGAGGTAACCACTCACTGACTGTATGCCTTGTCATTTTCCTAGTCTATCCTTTGAACCAAGTGATTGCACTCGAACAGATGTGCATAATGAAAATCCTTAACTCCAAGCATGTTTGAGGAATGTTATTTCTTTAAACAAAATGAAGTAAGCCCTAGAGCAGAAGGATCTTGATCTTGTTGCGGCACAAAAGACGACCCATGAGAAGACTGAACTTGCCGACCGGAAGTTGGCTTCAGTCGGTAAATTAGAAGATGAGAACGCCAAGCTGAAGAATGTCATTGATAAAGCGAAGAAAGAAACCCTGCAACTGAAGGAGGAAAAGCGGCTCTGACCAAGAAGAGGGATGAACTGGAAGCTTATCTGCCCAAAAGATGTTCCTTAAGCTTGAAGGTATTCCCTTTCACTCGACTGAAAAAAACTTTCCTGCCACATTGCTGTTGATTCACTATCTTTCCATGCTTGCATAATTCTGTCAGAACTTTGAGGAGGAGACCGGGCGGATCGAGACTGGACTGGACCCCATCCACTCCCCTGTCAAATATGAAGCCGTCATGAACGTGATGCGACTGGAAGCTCGACTTGCTAGCGTCTTGGACTACCTCGCCCGCCTGAAATCTGCAATGTCTCGGGTCGACAAGGAGCTCTAGCCAGATGTTGTGTTACAGAATGACCTCGAGTCACTGATGACTCAACTTAACAGCATCCTTGACCGAGTGCAGGCGTGGAAGAAGTCAGCTGCGCGTTGTGGTGCTGATGTCGCTTTATCATGTATCCACATTCACTATAGGGACGTCAAAGAAGAGAAGTTGAAGGCTCTACAAGTAGCCAACACCAAGAAGCACCAATTCCAATCCTTCATGAAGACCTTCATTGACGCGGCCACACGCATCGCAGATGGCATTGACTTGGATGCATTTGTTGAGCCACCCAGCCCTCCTCCTGATGAGTGAAAAACTTAATGACTTTATTTGCCTCGGAATGTCGAGTGGATTTTGTAATCGTTAAAACTCTTTCGAGTCTGATGCTAGAGTACTTTCGCTTGTGATGTTGAACCTTGATGGATTTATCCGAACTTGGTTGCTTTATTTAAACGTAGTTGCTTCATTTCCACTGTTCTTTGGATTTTCTTGGTTCGAGTGAATTTGGGATCGCAACTATTCCCTCGAGTGAGAGGTTTGCTCTATACTCGGAGTCAACATTGTACTTGTGGTGCAGCTCAGAGTGCATCCGGATGTTGTACTTGTGGCGCAGCTCTGAGTGTGCCTTGGAGTATTTTTAACTTAGGCGAGTACGGGATCACATCTAAGCCCCCGAGTGAGAGGATTGCTCTTCACTTGGAGTGTTTTTAACTTAGGCAATTACGGGGTCGCAGCTAAGCCCCCGAGTGAGAAGATTGCTCTTCTCTCAGAGAGTTTTTGACTTAGGTGACTACGGGGTCGTAGCTAAGCCCCCGAGTGAGAGGATTGCTCTTCACTTGGAGGGTTTTTAACTTAGGTGAGTACGGCGTCACAGCTAAGTCTTCGAGTGAGAGAATTGCTCTTCACTCGGAGTGTTTTTAACTTAGGCGAGTACGGGGTCATAGCTAAGCCCCC
>NC_041391.1:684752057-684759232 GCF_002162155.2 Triticum dicoccoides
ACTTAGCCGAGTACGGGGTCGCAGTTAAGCCCCCGAGAGTGAGAGGGTCACTCTTCACTCGGATTGTTTTTAACTTAGGTGAGTAAGGGGTCGCAGCTAAGCCTATGAGTGAGAGGATCGCTCTTCACTCGGGGTGTTTTTTAACTTAGGCGAGTACGGGGTTGCAGCTAAGCCTCCGAGTAAGAGGATTGCTCTTCACTCGGAGTGTTTTTAACTTAGGCGAGTATGAGGTTGCAGCTAAGCCCCCGAGTGAGAGGATTGCTCTTCACTCGGAGTTTTTTTGGACTTAGGCGAATCGGTTTCGCGGCTAAGCCCCCGAGTGAGAGGATTGCCTTCACTCGGATAGTTTTTTAATTTAGGCGAATTGGGTTTGCTACAAAGCCACCCACTGGGGGATTTGAACACGAGTATATGCGAAAAACAGTCAATTTGAGATTGCGGAAATCATGTCTTTGATAAATCATCTGAAAAGTACTTCTTATTCCATCTCATCGATCCGAGTGTTTTTACGTATAAAAGTAGCAGAGCAGATCTGCGTTCTAGGCGTGCGGCTCGTCCTTCCTCTTGGTCATGTTGTAAAGGCGATATGCTCCATTGTGAAGTACCTTGGTGACAAAGGGGCCTTCCCAGGCAGGAACAAGCTTGTGAGGCCGTTGCTGATACACTCGGAGCACAAGGTCTCCTTCCTGAAATGCACGACCCCTGACATTTCGCGCATGGAATCGACGAAGATCTTGCTGATAAATGGTCGACCGGATCGAATCCATCTCTCTCTCCTCTTCCAGAAGATCAATAGCGTCTTGACGTGCTTGTTCGGCTTCAACTTCTAAGAAGAGTTCCACTCGGGGCGCATTGTGGAGCAAGTCACTCGGAAGCACTGCTTCAACTCCATATACCATGAAGAAAGGAGTCCGACCAGTCGACCGGTTGGGGGTCGTCCTTAATCCCCACAGAACGGAGGGCAGCTCCGTCACCCAGGCGCCTGCCGCAGCTTGAGGTCGCGCATCAATCGGGGTTTCAGACCTTGCAAGATCAAACCATTTGCTCTTTCTGCTTGTCCATTCAACTGCGGATGTGCTACGGATGCATAGTCGACCCGAGTGCCATGGGTAGCACAGAAAGCTCTGAATTCATCGGTATCAAAGTTTGAACCATTATTTGTGATGATATTGTGCGGAACTCCATATCTGAATATTATCTCTCTGATGAAAGTGATGGTCGTGCTTGAGTCGAGGTTCTTGATGGGTTTAGCTTCAATCCACTTAGTGAACTTGTCGACCGCCACGAGCAGATGGGTGGAGCCGCTTCTGCCAGTCCTCAAAGGCCCGACCATGTCGAGTCCCCAAACGGAAAATGGCCAGATGAGTGGAATAGTCTTCAAAGCTGATGCAGGTTTGTGAGAGATGTTCGAGTAAAACTGGCAACCTTCACACTTCTCGACTATCTCCTTAGACATTTTGTTTACTCGCGACCAATAGAATCCCGCTCGGTATGCTTTGGCCACGATGGTCCGAGAGGATGCATGGTGACCACAGGTCCCCGAGTGAATCTCATTTAGGATCAGTCAACCCTCTTCTGGAGTAATGCACCACTGAGCTACGCGAGTCACACTTTCTCTGAAAAGTTGATCACCTATCATTGTGAAGGCTTTGGATCTGCGAACGATCTGACGAGCTTCATCCTCATCCTCTGGGAGCTCTTGCCTAAGTGATGACCCACAAGTGTAGGGGATCGCAAAAGCTTTCGAGGGTAAAGTATTGAACCCAAATTTATTGATTCGACACAAGGGGAGCCAAAGAATATTCTTGAGTATTAGCAGTTGAGTTATCAATTCAACCACACCTGTATAACTTAGTATCTGCAGCAAGGTATTTAGTAGCAAAGTAGTATGATAGTAATGGTAACGGTGGTAAAAGGTAAAGATAGCAATATTTTTGGTGTTTTGTAGTGATTGTAACAGTAGCAACGGAAAAGTAAATAAGCGAAGCACAATATATGAAAAGCTCGTTGGCAATGGATCAGTGATGGATAATTATGCCGGATGCGATTCCTCATGTAATAGCTATAACATAGGGTGACACAGAACTAGCTCCAGTTCATCAATGTAATGTAGGCATGTATTCCGTAAATAGTCATACGTGCTTATGGAAAAGAACTTGCATGACATCTTTTGTCCTACCCTCCCGTGGCAGCGGGGTCCTAGTGGAAACTAAGGGATATTAAGGCCTCCTTTTAATAGAGAACCGTACCAAAGCATTAACACATAGTGAATACATGAACTCCTCGAACTACGGTCATCACCGAGAAGTACCCCGATTATTGTCACTTCGGGGTTGTCGGATCATAACACATAATAGGTGACTATAGACTTGCAAGATAGGATCAAGAACACACATATATTGATGAAAACATAATAGGTTCAGATCTGAAATCATGGCATCGGGCCCTAGTGACAAGCATTAAGCATAGCAAAGTCATAGCAACATCAATCTCAGAACATAGTGGACACTAGGGATCAAACCCTAACAAAACTAACTTGATTACATGATAAATCTCATCCAACCCATCACCATCCAGCAAGCCTACGATGGAATCACTCACGCACGACGGTGAGCATCATGAAATTGGTGATGGAGGATGGTTGATGATGACGACGGCGACGAATCCCCCTCTTCGGAGCCCCGAACGGACTCCAGATCAGCCCTCTCGAGAGAAATTAGGGCTTGGCGGCGGCTCCGTATCGTAAAACACGATGAAACTTCCTCTCTGATTTTTTTATCCCCGAGACGGAAGATATAGAGTTGGGGTTGAGGTCGGTGGAGGTCCAGGGGGCCCACGAGATAGGGGGGCGCGCCCTACAGGGGGGCGCGCCCTACAGGGGGGCGCCCCCTGTCTCGTGGACAGGACGTGGGCCCCCTCGTGTATTTCTTTCGCCCAGAAATTCTTATTAATTCCAAAAAGTGTCTCCGTCGATTTGCAGGTCATTCCGAGAACTTTTCTTTTCTACACATAAAACAACATCATGGCAGTTCTGCTGAAAACAGCGTCAGTCCGGGTTAGTTTCATTCAAATCATGCAAGTTAGAGTCCAAAACAAGGGCAAAAGTGTTTGGAAAAGTAGATACGTTGGAGACGTATCACTAAGCAGGTATGCAATGTACGGTACTGTCGAGTCGGGGATGATCACGAAAACCTCCAGGATTAGGTCGACAACTGCTGGGACTTCAACTTCAGTCGAATTAGTTGAACTTATCGGTTGTGGGGGCTCCTCTGTAAAGGGATCTTCTTGAACTAACGGGGTGTGGAGATGCTCCAAGAACACCTTACTGGGAATAGACTTCTGAGTGGAACCTATTTTCGCCAGATCATCAGTAGCATGATTCTTGAGTCGGGGTATGTGGTGGAGCTCCAACCCTTCCAACTTCTTTTCTAACTTCCTCACTGCATTGCAGTATCCTGTCATGGCCGGGCACCCGATATCCCATTCTTTGATCACTTGATTCACTACCAAATCTGAGTCGCCGTAGACCATTAGGCGATGGACGCCGAGTGAAATGGCCATACGCAACCCATATAAAAGCGCTTCATACTCAGCTTCATTGTTGGAAGAATCAAAGTGAATCTGCAACACATAACTGAGCATGTCACCTCTCGAGGATACCAGAACCACTCCAGCACCAGGACCATTCTACATCTTGGATCCGTCAAAGAATATGGTCTAGTGTTCTGAGTGGACTTGAGTCGGTTGTTGATGCTCAATCCACTTGGCCAAGAAATCTGCAATTGCCGGAGACTTAATAGCCTTCTTTGCTTTGAACTTGATATCAAGAGGAAGCAGTTCAATAGCCCACTTAGCCCCTCGATCAGTTGTGTCTCGATTGTTGATGACCCACAAGTATATGGGATCTATCGTAGTCCTTTCCATAAGTAAGAGTGTCGAACCCAACGATGAGCAGAAGGAAATGACAAGCGGTTTTTCAGTAAGGTATTCTCTGCAAGCACTGAAATTGTAGGTAATAGATAGTTTTGTGATAAGATAATTTGTAATGAGTAACAAGCAATGAAAGTAAACAAGGTGCACCAAGGTGGCCCAATCCTTTTTGAAGAAAAGTACAAGCCTGAACAATTTCTTATAATGAGAAAAGCGCTCCCGAGGACACATGGGAATTATCGTCAAGCTAGGTTCATCACACTCATATGATTCGCGTTCGGTACTTTGATAATTTGATATGCGGGTGGACCGGTGCTTGGGTACTGCCCTGTGACGCCCCCGATTCAATCGTACACTAATCATGCACGCAAATGTGTACGATCAAGATCAGGGACTCACTGGAAGATATCACAACACAACTCTAAAAACATAAATAAGTCATACAAGCAACATATTACAAGCCAGGGGCCTCGAGGGCTCGAATACAAGTGCTCGATCATAGACGAGTCAGCGGAAGCAACAATATCTGAGTACAGACATAAGTTAAACAAGTTTGCCTTAAGAAGGCTTGCACAAACTGGGATACAGATCGAAAGAGGCGCATGCCTCCTGCCTGGGATCCTCCTAAACTACTCCTGGTCGTCGTCATCGGCCTACACGTAGTAGTAGGCACCTCCGGTGTAGTAGGAGTCGTCGTCGACGGTGGCGTCTGGCTCCTGGACTCCAGCATCTGGTTGCGGCAACCAGAAAGAAAGGAAAGGGGGGAAAAGGGGGGAGAAAGCAACCGTGAGTACTCATCCAAAGTACTCGCAAGCAAGGAACTACACTACATATGCATGGGTATATGTGTAAGGAGGCCATATCAGTGGACTGAACTGCAGAATGCCAGAATAAGAGGGGGATAGCTAGTCCTATCGAAGACTACGCTTCTGGCAGCCTCCGTCTTGCAGCATGTAGAAGAGAGAAGATTGAAGTCCTCCAAGTAGCATCTCCAAGTAGCATCGCATAGCATAATCCTACCCGGCGATCCTCCCCGCGTCGCCCTGTGGAAAAGCGATCACCGGGTTGTCTGTGGAACTTGGAAGGGTGTGTTTTATTAAGTATCAGGTTCTAGTTGTCATAAGGTCAAGGTACAACTCCAAGTCGTCCTGTTACCGAAGATCACGGCTATTCGAATAGATTAACTTCCCTGCAGGGGTGCACCACATAACCCAACACGCTCGATCCCATTTGGCCGGACACACTTTCCTGGGTCAAGCCCGGCCTCGGAAGATCAACACGTCGTAGCCCCACCTAGGCACAACAGAGAGGTCAACACGCCGATCTAACTCCTATGCGCGCAGGGGTCTGGGCCCATCGCCCATTGCACACCTGCATGTTGCGAGGGCGGCCGGAAGCAGACCTAGCCTCTCTTATACAAGAGTAGGTGTTCCAGTCCAATCCGGCGCGCGCCGCTCCGTCGCTGACGTCAAGAAGGCTTCGGCTGATACCACGACACCGGGATACCCATAACTACTCCCGCGTAGATGGTTAGTGCGTATAGACCAAATGGCCAGACTCAGATCAAATACCAAGATCTCGTTAAGCGTGTTAAGTATCCGCGAACGCCGAACAGGGCCAGGCCCACCTGTCTCCTAGGTGGTCTCAACCTGCCCTGTCGCTCCGCCACAAAGTAACAGTCGGGGGCCGTCGGGAACCCATGCCCACCTCTATCGGGATGGAGCCACCTGTCCTTTCAGCCCCCTCATCAGAATCACTTGCGGGTACTCATCGAGCTGACCCGACTTTAGTCACCATCTGTATGGTATGTATGTATGTATAGTATATACCCGTGATCACCTCCCGGGTGATCACGGCCCAATAGTATAGCGAGGTAGACTGACAAGAATGTAGGGCCAATGATGAAACACTAGCATCCTATACTAAGTAGTAGGATAGCAGGTAAGGGGTAACAACTGTAGCAACAATGACAGGCTATGCATCAGAATAGGATTACCCGAAAGCAGTAACATGCTACACTACTCTAATGCAAGCACTATAGAGAAGAGTAGGTAATATCTGGTGATCAAAGGGGGGGCTTGCCTGGTTGCTCTGGCAAGAGAGAGGGGTCGTCAACACCGTAGTCATACTGAGTAGCATTGGCGTCGGTCTCGGTGTTTAGCGAGAGAAGAGGGGGGAAGAAACAATGAATACCATGCAAACAGATGCGTAACGATGCATGTCAAAGCAAAGCATGATGCTAGGCGTGCCCTAACGAGGTATGAGGTTATACCGGTGAAGGGGGGAAACAACCGGGAAAGTATCCCCGGTGTTTCGCGTTTTCGGGCAGAGGAGCCGGAGGGGGAAAGTTGCGAGTTTGATATGTTAGGAGTGCGTGGCGGACGAACGGGTTGCGTATCCGGGTTCGTCTCGTCGTTCTGAACAACTTTCATGTTGAAAATAATTTAATCCGAGTTACGGATTAAAAGATATGATTTTCTAAAGATTTTATTAATTTCTGGAATTTAATTAATTATTTAAATTAATTCAAAAATGGATTTATGACATCAGCATGATGTCATGCTGACGTCAGGAGTCAACGGGGGTTGACTGGTCAACCTGACCAGTGGGTCCTAGCTGTCATTCACATAGTTAACTAAACAGGATTAGTCAACTTAATTAAAGTGATTAGGTTAATTAATTAGGCTTAATTGGATTAACTAATATGATTAATTAAGTTAATTAATTATCTTAATTAATTACTTATATTATTTTAATTAATTCATTTTTTTTAAAACGTTCTAGGGGTAGGCCCTATCTGTCATAGGGCCAGGAGGCGATGCGGTTTATGGGCGCTGGGTGCGGTTGTCACCCGAACGGCGCATGCCCGAGGGGCGCTGGGCGCATGACGTGGCTAGGCGCCGGTGCGCGCCAGGGCGGTTGGCACGATGGCCGGTAGGGGTGGCCGTGGGGCGGAAGTGGTTCAACACAGGCGAGGTCAGGCGGAGACGGCTGACGAAGGTGGTTGTCGGGGCGGCCATGGCTGTGGCCCGGAGCAGCGAGCGCGCGTCGAGCGCGGCAAGGACGGCGACTACGGGGGCGCGACGAGGCGGAGCTCGTCGGGGCGGTCGGGAGCGGCGAGCAGCGCCGCGGCAGTGTGAGGCGGGGCTCGGGCTCGCGCGCCTAGGCGCGTGCAAGGGTGCGGGGGGCGCCGGCCATCGCGGCCAGGGGGAGGTGAGGCCACGCGCAGGCGAGCAGAGACGCAA
>NC_041391.1:684759668-684771079 GCF_002162155.2 Triticum dicoccoides
GGCGATGAACGGCGTCGGGCGGCGGGGATCGTCGGTGTTGGGGTGGAGGGGCGAGGGGATCGGGATCCCGATCCAGGTCCAACCGACGAGGGGGAGTGGGGGGCGAGTGGGTGTCGGTGGGGTTAGGGTTTGGGTAGTGGGGGATATGGCGGTGGGGTGGGCCCATTAGGGCCAGGTGGGCTGGTTGGTTGTTGGCCTGGTGGCCAGCTGGGCCACGGCCCAGCAGAGGGCTTTGTTTCCTTTTTTTTAGTTCTTTTTCTGTTTTTATTATAGTTTTAATAGCTATTGGTTTTGTAAAATTATAAAAAGAGTACCTAAATGGAGGTTGCAATTTAGCCCACCGCCACAATATATTTTGGTATTTAAAATATTTAGTTCTCATTTTTATAAATTTCAAAAGGGCATTTACAATAGGTTTAGCTGCTGTTTTATTTATTTTAGTGCATTTGAATACCTTACAGAAGTGTGGTTTCCTCTCCATACCTACCTATGCATTATTTGGCTCACCCTGGACATTTTAGTTGTAATATCTTGAAAACTTTTGTTGTTTGCTTTTCTTTCGAATTAGAATTCGAATCAATGTCGAACTAACGCGAGATTAGCAACCGTAATCGAGGTGTCGTGGCATTATTAGCAGAGGTTACGGTAGCTTGATTATCCGGGCGTCACATGCCCTTACTTGGACAAGCATCCCACTTATGATTAACCCCTATTGCAAGCATCCGCAACTACAACAAAAGTATTAAGGTAAACCTAACCATAGCATGAAACATATGGATCCAAATCAGCCCCTTACGAAGCAATGTATAAACTAGGGTTTAAGCTTCTGTCACTCTAGCAACCCATCATCTACTTATTACTTCCCAATGCCTTCCTCTAGGCCCAAATAATGGTCAAGTGTCATGTAGTCGACGTTCACATAACACCACTAGAGGAGAGACAACATACATCTCATCAAAATATCGAACGGATACCAAATTCACATGACTACTAATAGCAAAACTTCACCCATGTCCTCAGGAACAAACGGAACTACTCACAAAGCATATTCATGTTCATAATCAGAGGAGTATTAATATGCATTAAGGATCCGAACATATGATCTTCCACCAAGTAAACCAATTAGCATCAACTACAAGGAGTAATCAACACTACTAGCAACCAACAGGTACCAATTTGTGGTTTTGATACAAGATTGTATATAAGAGATGAACTAGCGTTTTGAGAGGAGATGGTGCTAGTGAAGATGTTGATGGAGATTGACCCCCTCCCGATGAGAGGATCGTTGGTGATGATGATGGTGATGATTTCCCCCTCCCGGAGGGAAGTTTCCCAGTAGAACAGCTCTGCCGGAGCCCTAGATTGGTTCCGCAAAGGTTCTGCTTCGTGGTGGCGAAGTTTCATCTTGTGAGCTTGCCTCTGATTTTTTGCATGATAAAAGACCTCATATAGCAGAAAATGGGCGTCGGAGGGCCACCAGGAGGCCCAGGAGACAGGGGCGCGCCTAGTAGGGGGGGCGCCCCTCACCCTCATGGCCAGGGTGTGGGCCCCCTCAGGTACTTTCTTTGCTCATAATTTCTTATTAAATCCAAAAGTAACTTTCATGGAGTTACGTGACTTTTGGAGCTGTGCAGAATAGGTTTCCAGTATTTGCTCCTTTTCTAGCCAGAATCCCAGCTGCCGGCATTCCACCTCTTCATGGTAAACCTTGTAAAATAAGAGAGAATAGCCATAAGTATTATGACATAATGTGTAATAACAGCCCATAATGCAATAAATATTGATATAAAAGCATGATGCAAAATGGACGTATCAACTCCCCCAAGCTTAGACCTCGCTAGTCCTCAAGCGGAAGCCGAAATCAAAAAATATGTCCACATGTTTAGAGATAGAGGTGTCAATAAAAATAAAATATAGACATGAGGGCATCATGATCATTCTTATAACAGCAACATATATAGATTTTGTCATATGATTTCTCATGCTCAACTAACAATCTATTCACAATGTCAAGTATGGAACATAAACTTCATTGGGAACTAACAAACTATAATCTCAGTCATTGAAGCAATTGCAGTTTATCATAACATCAGAAAGAGTCAAGAATAGAGCTTTTTAGCAAGTCCACATACTCAACTATCATATAGTTTTCTACAATTGCTAACACTCACGCGATACTTATGGTTATGGACTTTTAATCGGACACTGAGAAAGATAGGGGCTTATAATGTTGCCTCCCAACGTATTCACCTTTAGGTGATGTCAACAATAATAATTCATGCTAACGAACATCTAATTGGATATATGTATCAGGGTCTTTCCAACACGAGGTGCTTGCCAAAGGATAAAATGAAAAAGGGAAAGGTGGTGATCACCTTGACTCTTGCATAAAGTAAAAGACATAAAGTAGAAGATAGGCTCTTCGCAGAGGGAAGCAGAGGTTGTCATGCACTCTTAGGGTTGGATACACAAAATCTTAATGCGAAAGAACGTCACTTTATATTGCCACTTGTATATGGACCTTTATTATGCAGTTCGTCGCTTTTATTGCTTCCATAACAAGATCGTATAAATCTTATTTTCTCCACATTAATAAGTTATGCATATTTAGGGAGCAATTTTTATTGCTTGCACCGATGACAACATACTTGAAGGATCTTACTCAATCCATAGGGAGATATAGTGGACTCTCATGGCAAAACTGGGTTTAAGGATATTTGGAAGCACAAGTAATATCTCTACTTGGTGCTAGGAATTTTTGGCTAGCATGAGGGGGAAAGGCAAGCTCAACATGTTTGAAAGATCCATGACAATATACTTTAACTGAGATGCGAGAAAACATAAACCATTACGCTGTCTTCCTTGTCCAACATCAACTCTTTAGCATGTCATACTTTAATGAGTGCTCATAATTATAAAAGATGTCCAAGATAGTGTATTTATATGTGAAAACCTCTCTTTCTTTATTACTTCTTATTAATTGCAACCATGACCAAAACTATGTTTGTCAACTCTCAACAACTTTTAAGCCTCATACTTTCTATGTGTGAAGTCATTACTATCCACAAGATCAGTATGAACTCTTTTTATTCTTTTTATATTCTTTCTATTTTCTCAAGATCCTAGCAAGATAGCAAAGCCCTTTGACTCAACACTAATCTTTATTTTAGATAACTCACGGACTCGATTACATAGAGATCACAAAGCAAAACTCAAAACTAATTCATACCAAGACTTCAATCTACTAGATCAAGATATTAGTAAAGGATCGAACTAAGTAAAACGGTAAAGATAGGAGTGTGATGGTGATACGATACCGGGGCACCTCCCCCAAGCTTGGCAGTTGCCAAGGGGAGTGCCCATACCCATGTGATTATGTCCTCAGAGGTGGTGAAGAAGGAGTTGTTGACGATGGATAATCGCACATCGAGCATAAAAGTTCCTCCAACTTACGGATAATGCCCTTGAGTCCTGCGATATGATCTTTCAACAAAATATTTTCCTGTGTGAGATACTTGTTTTGTATGCGATCTAACTCAATCATCTTCAAAGCTTCAATCCCGTTCGGGGTAAAGAGGTTAGGAAGAGGTTGAGGGATGTTTTCTTCTTTCGCCACCGGAGCGTGATCCTCCATGGCCTTGTTGATCCCTTCATCCCTATTGATCTCCTCCGGTTCTTCTCTCTTCAGCTCTATCTTCAATAGCCAAGCATCCTTGTCTTCATTGTTGGAGGACGGTGACGTCATGATGCTCTAGATCTGTCAGAAAAATAGCTCGAAATGAAAACAAAAGATTTTTGCGTGATACGGTGGTCAAAACTTTCGGTATATTATATAATGAATTTTTACCAACCAAAATACGTAATGTGCAAGAAAACAGAGTCCGGGAGACACATGAGGTGTCCACGAGACAGGGGGCGCACCCAGTGGGGGGGCCCTCCACCCTCGTGGAGGCCTCGTGTCCCTCTCAGACTACTTCTTTCTTCCCAAAATTCTTAAATATTCCAAAACGGAGAAAAATTGCCATTAGAATTGTTTTGGAGTCGGTTTACTTACTGTACCACATACCTATTCCTTTTTGGAGTCTGAAACATTCTGGAAAGTGTCCCTTATGTATTCCTCCGGGGTTAGGGTTTCAATAATATTAGTTTCAACATTAATAGGGTTACCTGAGATATAATGTTTGATTCTTTGACCATTAACCACCCTCGGACTTGTGCCTTCGAAGTTGTTGATTTTTATGGAACCGGAACGATAGACCTCCTCGATAACGTAAGGGCCTTCCCACTTAGAGAGAAGTTTTCCTGCAAAAAAATCTTAAACGAGAGTTGAATAGTAACACATAATCACCTACGTTAAATTCTCTCTTTTGTATCCTTCTGTCATGCCATCTTTTAACTTTTTCTTTAAACAATTTGGCATTCTCGTAGGCCTGGGTTGTCCATTCATCAAGTGAGCTAATGTCAAATAACCTCTTCTCACCAGCAAGTTTGAAATCATAGTTGAGCTCTTTAATGGCCCAATATCCCTTACACTACAGGAATCAGCTACTTTGCCATCAGCCACGGCGGACGGCAAAGGCACGGATGGCGGACGGCAAAGGTCTTTGCCGTCCGCGGCAGACGGCAAAAGTGGACGACAACGTACGGGATGGCAAAGAGCTACATTGCCGTCCGCTTCGGGCGGCTGACGGCAAAGGGTCCTTTGCCATCAGCTGCCGACGGCAAAGAATACTGACGGCAATAATTGCGCTGTTACTCCGTTAGGTGGTTAACGGCAAGCCTTTGCCGTCGGCCGCTGATGGCAAACATCGGAAGGCCTTTGCCGTCCACCGCTGTAGGCAAAGTTTTTTTTTCTCTTTGCCGTCAGCCACTGTTGGCAAACTGACCAAATAGGTCAGCCTCCCAGGAAGCACAGTTGCCTGCCATGTGGCCTCTTTGTCGTCCGCTGCTGATGGCAAAGAGACCTTTGTCGTCGGTGGCTGACGGCAAAGAGCCTGCATATTGGCTCTTTTTTTCTGTTTTTTTAAATCCAACAATTTTCACAACAAATATATATGACATATATAGATATATTTCACAGAGCTATTTAACAGCACATAAGTTTCATCGTACATACATATATAGTTCCATCCACTCATACATAGCAAGTTCCATCAAGATAGCAAAGTTGCACATACATATTACAATGCAAAGTTTCATCAAGATAGCAAGTTCCATCGTAGCAAGCTAGAAGAATACTAGAAGAGAATGAAAAATTAAAAACAAGCACTCCATCATAGCAAGCTAGCTTCCGAGAAGTGAATGAAATCTGCAAAATGGCAAATAAGAAAGTTAGGAAAAGGTGACTAGAAGAAGAAGACTAGAAGAAGAAGCACGCCATCGTTTGTGAGGTAACTTAGGTGAAATGCATAATTTATGATCTAACTTTGGTAAAATGCATCATTTTAGAGCTAATGTAGGTAAAATGGATCGTTTATGAGCTAACTAAGCTAATTATGCCGTTTTTTTTCATAAGTAAGGTAAGTACATGTCATTATTGAGCAAACCTAGTTAACTAAGCATATTATAACTAACTTAGGTCATTTTGGAGGAAACAAAGCTAAGTATAGATCGTTTTAGAGCTAACTTAGGTAAAATGGCTGGTTTTGGAGGTTAGTAAGCTTATTAAGTCATTTTGCAGGAAAAGAAGCTACGTCTAGGTCATTAAGGTAAGCATATTGGACGAAATAAAGCTAAGTCTAGGTCTTTATGCATTTGTTAAGCAAAAAACTAGAGAAACTTACCTTGATCATGGAGGTGTGGGAGCGGGCTGGCTCAGGCCAGTAGCTGGAGAAGGATCGTGTGATGCTTGTGTGGAGTAACGCTGCACCAAAGATCATTTCCAATGTTTCGTTAGCATGATGACACTCAAATGTTAAGACTAGCAAGTAACGTCCATTCAAATTAAACTCACCATGGTCTCAGAAGCAATGGCTATGGAGCCACGGGACCTCCCACCACTAGATATCATCACCTGCTCTGGATTGTAGGGGATCTGGCTTGGGTTAAACTCCTCCCCTTCCCTCGCCTTCCCCTTGACTTGCTTGTAAGAGGTAGTGTGGGCCATGGCATACAGGTCGTACCCCTCTGGCACCTTATCCGTCTTATTGTAGCATGCCTGAAAGAGAGAAACAAAGTAAATTAGTAATTAAAGGGCTCAAGCTAGCATGATGAATGAATTGCATTAATAATGAAGCAAACCACATTACCCAATTCCGCCCGAACTGATATAAGATGGAGCTACCTTGATGGTGTGGCACACCTTCAATTTGGGCACGTTTGTCCTTGGCCTCAGTCGGCTCCCCTTCCATCTTTCAACACCTACCATGAAAAAGAGTAAACGAAATTAGTGCAACATAAAAAAATACCGACATGAATAATAATATGTATATCACTTAAGTGTATCATCATCAAGTACAACATAAAAAAATTGAATACCTGACACTACTAATAATCTCGATCAGTATCATCAATAAATGCATAATCATCATCATCACTATAATCAATGACGGGCTCATAGGGTTCAGTGGCATCAACATGTGGAAGGCCACCTTTACGTAATCGATCAAGCATTGAGAGGTCGTCCGCACCAGTAACCTCTTCTTGTTCCGGCTCTTTTTGTTCCTCCTCTGGGGTGATGTGGGATTCACTGTCGCTGTCTACTTCAATGTTTTGGTGTGAAGTATACCGGTTCTTGAAACGCTTTTTGGAAAGACGTGTCTCTTGGAAGAATTCTCCTTCATATGTGTCTGGGTTAATGTGAGGTTCATAATCCTCTTCCTTTGGGGGAGATAGTCTAGCACGTGGCGGCACTTCATAAACGACATCCCAACCTTTCAGATTTGGATTTGTTTGGCAGGCCCAGGGTAGATAGAATACTTGGGTCGCCTGTTGAGCCATAATATAGACATCAGGAACATCTAAATGGTTGCTTTGGTTGATTTCAACCAGCCCTATATGTTCATGGGTCCTTCAAGTCTCCTTCAGCTGAAACCAATAACATTTGAAGACTACGACATTCGGTGGGTTTTCACCATAGAATAGAAGTTCATAAATTGCTTCAAATCTCCCATAATAATCAGTATCTCCTTCGCCGATAGCAGATACACAACAATGTGTAGACTTTCGGTCGGCCATAGATAGCTCTTTGCCATAGGTACGAAAACGATACCCGTTGATGTCGTATTTGTCAAATGAACGGACCTTATAGTCAAAACCATTAGCGACTTGTCTCAATTCGGCGTCCATAGACTCTGAATTAGATTACAAGTTTAATATGAAAGGATTGTTGCATTACGCACAAATTAACGAATGAAATGAAATTGTCTAATAGAATTTACCGTTTGTTTGAACCAAGAGATGAAACCGGGATATCCGCCTCCTTGCTTTGCGAGAAGCTCATACTCTTCGACGAAATCCTTTTGGATCACTACTCCATACGAGAATAGGGCGACGTATCGACTGTATGAAATATCCAGGAATAAGAGCAGTTCAAAGGAAATAGAAGTTGCGAAACAATGTACCGAGAACTTACTCGATGTACGGCCGCACTTCTATCAGGTTGTTGAAGATATACAACGAAATGGTCCGCCATTCTTCGTTATCCAAAGATACTGGATTTGAAACACTGGCTGGTGCGAGATTGCCTTTGAATATGCTGAGGTTGGATCGACCCTTTTTAGGCTCGTCAGCATTGTACCGAGGCTTCGGATTATCCAAATGACGATTTTTGGTTTCGTAGTGTGCTGTCACGACGTTTTCCGCCTTCTCAGTGATGAATGCCTCAGCCATAGACGCTTCAATTCTACATTTATTTTTACATTTTTCTCGAAGCGTCTTCTACATCCTCTCAGTTGGGTAGCACCAATGATTTTGCACGGGCCCCCCCAATCTTGCCTCGATCGGGAGATGCAAATCAAATGCTGCATTGGATTAAAGAAGCCCGGTGGAAAGATCTTCTCTAACTTGCAGATCAACTCTAGCGCCAACTCTTCCATTTCTTCTAGCACGCCAGGCGATAGTTCTTTTGCATAAAGAACACGGAAGAAATAGCTGAGTTCTTCCAGTATTAGCCATTCATCCTCAGGGATGAAGCCATGCAACATCACTGGCATTACCCGCTAAATCCATATGTGCCAATCATGACTCTTGAGACCAAATATCTTCAATTTATAAAGACTCGCTCCCCTCTTTAGATTCGCTGCATACCCATCGGGGAACATCAACTGCATTTTCACCCACAAGATAATTTCCATCATAGTTGGCCTTCCAAGATTGAACCATGCCTTTGGCTTCGTCCAGTTCTGCTTTCCTTTCGGTTCTTTCATGTTTTGTAACGGCCTACCACATAGCGCCTCCAGATCGACTCTAGCCTTAGTATTATCCTTTGACTTCCCATCTATGCCGAACAATGTACCAAAAAGTGCCTCGGCGACATTCTTCTCAGTGTGCATCATGTCGATGTTGTGTGGGCAAAGGAGGTCTTTGAAGTAAGGCTGATCCCATAAGCATGTTTTGTGAGTCTAGGCGTGCTCAGAATTATACCCCTTGAAGTACCCTGGACGCTCTGGATCTGGCTCGAGAGTGTTTAACTAATCCAGGGTCTGTTGGCCTGTCAACACAGGTGGTGTAGAGTTTTTTACAACTCTACCTCTGATGAAGTTCTTCTTGTCTTTCCTGAACTTATGGCGAGGATCCAGGAACTGTCTATGCATGTCGAAGCAAGAAAACTTGCGACCGGCCTGAAGCCAACGAAACTCAAGATCTCCCTTGCATGTGGGGCACGGGAACCTTCCATGCACACACCAGCCAACGAATAGCGCATACGCCGGCAAGTCATGCGTCGAGTACATGTACCAGACACGCATTATGAAGTTTCGTTTGCTATAGGTGTCGTATGTCTTGAACCCATTATCCCAGGCTTCTTCCAATTCATCCTTAAGCGGCTGCATGTACACATTCATATTTTTCCCCGGATAGTTGGGCCCTGGAATTATCAATGTCAGGAAAATGTTCTTTCTTTGCATAATCTGTCCGGGGGGGAGATTGAGTGGAAAGACAAATACGGGCCAACAACTGTATTGGGCTGCCGTCATACCAAACACACTGAACCCATCGGTGCTGATGCCGACTCGAGGATGCCTCGGATCTGCCGCTTTGTCAGCATGTAATTCATCAAACTTTTTCCACGCAACACCATCCGATGTGTGTACCATCATCAGATTACCATCTGCATCTAGTTTGGTTCTTTTGCCTGTTTTGTGCCATGTCATCTGTTTGGCCGTCTCTTCGACCATGAATAGATGTTGATGTCTTGGTACGATTGGCATATACCGAAGAACACTAACATGGATTTTGGTTTGTGTCTTCTCACCCATACCGTTGTCTACCACAATATACTTGGAACACATGCAAATGGGACAATAGTTCAAGTCCGCATAGTCAAGCCTAAATAAGGCACATCCTTTCTCACAGGCATGTATCTTCTCATAGGGCATCTTCAGTGCACGGAGGATTTTGTCCGACTGGTACAGGTTTGCAGGCATTACATGGCCTTTGGGTAGAAAGCGTCCAAATACTGTCATAATTGCGTCATAGCATTCTCTGCCCAAGTTGAACTGAGCCTTCAAAGCCATTACTTGTGAGATGGCATCCAACTGACAAAGCTCAGTGTGCTCGTGGAGCGGACGTTTTGAAGACTCCAAGATTTCATTGAAGGCCTTTGCAGATTCCTCCATCTCCCCGTCCGAATCCCGAGCATCATCATAGTCTTGCACCATGTTTTCCATCCCGGTACCATGCTCGTCGGTGCGACGATGATCCACCTCAGCTCGGTCACGTTGGGCAGACTCACCATGAAATGTCCACACCGTATAATCGGGCATAAAACCATTCTTCTGCAGGTGTTTACCCATTTCAGCCTCTGTCCTCTTTTCCCAATTGCCGCATCGGAAACAGGGGCACCAAGTTTTCCTCTGGCTTGCACAAACCCCTTGGTTTTTGTGAACCATTCAGCGCTCCATTTGTTCTGACCAGTGTGACCGGTATACATCCACGCACGATCACTCATCTTGACTTTCAGAGCAACTAGACACACAACAATTATATATATAATTCACCATGTATATATTCATCAGTTGATCTACTTTGTCAATTTTATTACGTCCATGCAACCTACACTCTAATAGGTAATGATAGGTCCTAATCCCACCTGAGTATGTGTAGATTGGGTTCATTTTCCCAAGCTATGCTCCGGATCCGACGCAAAATTTCGGCAGCACCTCCCCGCTGTTCTCTTGATACACGTCTCTGCAATAAACAGAGAGGATGTGTACCCGGAGAACAACATGGGAGGCACTGACGAAATTTATGCATCGGATCCGGAGCAAAGCATATTGGAAAATGAACCCAATCTACACATACTCGGGCTATCCATGGATAGCGTTGGACAATTCGAAAGAATCAAGGTTATAAATATGCAAATGCATGCATATTTATAACTATGACGCTTTTGAATGGGAGACACATATTGGTTACGCATACTGATGATTCAAGACACATATATAGCTAGCTACCAAATTTCATGTCATTTGTGCAAATAATTAATGGGGGAGAAGGACATGTCATTTGTGCTCACCAACGAACGAAGGGGCAGAGCTCGTCAAACGCACGGCGAGGTCGTCGAACACCAAACCTCGCAGCGATGAAACAACTGCACATTTTAATCTACCCGATCAACACAATTATATATGATGTTTTTCAAAACAAAATCGAAAAATATATGACCTAACTAATAATTCACAAATATATAACCCCGTCGGCCTCTGGAAGGCCAAACAGCACCTTTTCGGGAGGTTTAGGGGGTCGGGGTGTCATGTTAGTGTCGGGGTGCTGTTTCGGGGTCAGGGTGTCGTGTCGGGGTCGGGGTGTCGGGGTGTGGTGTCGTGGTCTGTGTGTCGGGGTGTGGTGTCGGGGTCAGGGTGTCGGGGTCAGGTGTCGGGGTGTGGTGTCGGGGTCAGTGGTCGGGGTGTTTCCTTCTATCCTTCTTCTTCTTTCCTTCTCTTCTTCTTCTTTTTTCTTCTTCTTTCCTTTCTTCTTCTTCTTCTATCCTTCTTCTTCTTTCGTTTCTTCTTCTTCTTCTTCTTCTTCTTCTTCTTCTTCTTCTTCTTCTTCTTCTTCTTCTTCTTTCATTTCTTCTTCTTCTTCTTTTTTCATCTTTTTTCTACTTCTTTTACTTCTTTTCTTTTCTTCTATTCTTCTTCTACTACTTCTTCTACTTCTTTTCTTCTTCTTCTTTTTCATCTTTTTTCTACTTCTTTTCTTTTCTTCTTTTTCATCTTTTTTCCACTTCTTCTTCTTTTCTTCTACATATT
>NC_041391.1:684771820-684780006 GCF_002162155.2 Triticum dicoccoides
TGAGTAACGGGCGGGGGAGGAGGCTCGGCCGTTAGTTAGGTTAGTTAGGGTAGCCTTTGCCGTCCTCCCTCCTTTGCCGTCCGCTTTTGTTCATATTTGCCGTCTGCGGCGGACGGCAGAGCGGGGGGACGTTAAGTATTTTTTAACCATCTCCTCAGTGGGGCCCCCTCCCTCTTTGCCGTCCGCTAGCGGACGGCAAAGATTCTTTGCCGTCAGCTAGCGGACGGCAAAGAACAGGCTGATGGCAAAGGCTTTCTTTGCCATCAGCTAGTTCTTTGCCGTCTGCTTTCGGGTAGCTGATGGCAAAGAGCTTCTTTGCCGTCAGCTAGCTGACGGCAAAGAGCTGGCAGATGGCAAAGTAGCTGATTCCAGTAGTGTTATGTTCAAGTTCAAGAGGTAAGTGACACGCTTTTCCATAAACCATCTTATACGGGGACATACCCATAGGATTTTTATATGCAGTTCTATAAGCCCACAATGCATCATCAAGTTTCTTGGACCAATTCTTTCTAGATCTATTAACAGTCTTTTGCAAAATTAATTTGAGCTCTCTATTGCTCGACTCTACTTGACCACTAGACTGTGGGTGATAAGGGGATGCAATTCTATGATTAACATCATACTTAGCAAGCATTTTACGGAAAGCATCATGAATAAAATGTGAACCACCATCAGTCATGAGATATCTAGGGACTCCAAACCTCGGAAAAATAACTTCTTTAAGCATCTTAATAGAGGTGTTATGATCAGCACTACTAGTTGGAATAGCTTCTACCCACTTAGTAACGTAATCAACAGGCACTAAAATATGTGTATAACCATTAGAGGCAGGAAAAGGTCCCATATAATCAAAGCCCCAAACATCAAATGGTTCAATAACAAGAGAATAATTCATAAGCATTTCTTGACGTCTACTAATATTACCAATTCTTTGACATTCATCATACGACAAGACAAACTTCCGGGCATCTTTGAAGAGAGTCGGCCAATAAAAACCGGATTGCAATACCTTATGTGCAGTTCTGTCTCCAGCGTGGTGTCCTCCATATGGTTCGGAGTGACACTTGCGTAAGATCTGTTCATGTTCATGCTCTGGTACACAACGTCTAATAACACCATCTACTCCTTCTTTATAAAGGTGTGGGTCATCCCAGAAGTAATGTCTTAAATCATAAAAGAACTTTTTCTTTTGCTAGTATGTGAAACTAGGTGGTATAAATTTAGCAACAATGTAATTAGCATAATCGGCATACCATGGAGCAGTACGAGAAGCATTAATGACCGCTAATTGTTCATCAGGAAATCTATCATCAATAGGTAGTGGGTCATCAAGAACATTCTCTAGCCTAGACAAGTTGTCTGCACGGGGTTCTCAGCTCCCTTTCTATCGATAATATGTAAATCAAATTCTTGAAGCAAGAGGACCCATCTGATGAGTCTAGGTTTAGCATCTTTCTTTTCCATAAGATATTTAATAGCAGCATGATCAGTGTGAATAGTAACTTTAGAATCAACAATGTAAGGTCTGAACTTATCACAAGCAAATACAACTGCTAAGAAATCTTTTTCAGTAGTAGCATAATTTCTCTGGGCAGCATCAAGAGTCTTGCTAGCATATTGAATAACATTTAATTTCTTATCGACTCTCTACCCTAGAACAAAACCTACAGCATAATCACTAGCATCACACATAATTTCAAAGGGTAAATTCCAATCAGGTGGCTGAACAATGGGTGCAGTGATCAAAGATTTCTTAAGTATTTCAAATGCTTCTACACAATCGTCATCAAAGACAAAAGGAACATCTTTTTGCAATAAATTAGTCAAAGGCCTAGAGATTTTAGAGAAGTCCTTAATGAACCTCCTATAAAAACTAGCATTACCAAGGAAGCTTTGTATACCTTTAATGTCCTTGGGACATGGCATCTTTTCAATAGCATCAACTTTAGCTTTATCAACTTCAATACCTCTTTCAGAAATTTTATGCCCCAAGACAATGCCTTCATTAACCATAAAGTGACACTTTTCCCAATTCAGGACGAGACTAGTGTCTTCACATCTCTGCAAAACTCGATCAAGGTTGCTCAAGCAATCATCAAAAGAGGATCCATAGACTGAGAAGTCATCCATGAATACCTCACAAATCTTTTCACAGAAGTCAGAGAATATAGCCATCATGCATCTTTGAAAGGTAGCAGGTGCATTACATAAACTAAAAGGCATACGTCTATAAGCAAAAGTACCGAAAGGGCAAGTAAAAGTAGTTTTTGATTGATCTTCCACTAACACAGGTATTTGAGAGAAACCAGAATAACCATCTAGAATGCAGAAATGCGTGTGTTTGGATAGTCTTTCTAGCATTTGATCAATAAAAGGTAAAGGGTAATGATCTTTCTTAGTAGCTTTATTTAATTTACGGAAATCAATTACCATCCTATAACCTCTAATAATTCTTTGCGGAATCAATTCATCTTTATCATTAGGAACAACAGTAATACCTCCCTTTTTAGGGACACAATGGACAGGGCTTACCCATTCACTATCAGCAACGGGATAAATTATACTTGCCTCAAGGAGCTTTAGTATCTCCTTTCTTACCACTTCTTTCATCTTAGGGTTTAATCTTCGTTGAGGATCTCTGACTGGTTTGTCATCTTTCTCCACTTTAATTTTGTGTTGGCATAGAGTGGGACTGATGCCCTTAAGATCATCCAGAGTATATCCAATAGCAGCATGGTGCTTCTTCAGAGTTTTCAATAATCTTTCCTCTTCCTTCTCTGAAAGGTTAGCACTAATAATAATAGGATATATCTTCTTTTCATCAAGATAAGCATATTTAAGATTATCAGGTAACGGTTTTAGCTCAAACACGGGGTCACCCTTGGGTGGAGGAAGATCCCCTAGGATTTCAACAGGTAAGTTGTGTTTCAAAATAGGAACCTGCTGCAGGAATACTTCATCTATTTCCCTTCTTTCATTCATAAACATTTCATTTTCATGGTCTAGCAAATACTGTTCTAAAGGATCAGTAGGAGCCACGACAATAGAAGCAAGACCAATTATTTAATCTTTACTAGGTAGTTCTTTATCACGGGGTTGTCTACAAAATTTAGCAAAATTAAACTCATGAGTCATATCATCCAAGCCACACTACAAAAAAAATACACTTCCGTGATGATACGTGTTTGTCACAGTAGGTCGTGTTTTCTGTCATGCATGTACATCCATGACGATTTTATGACAGAATCAAGATAGTCATACATGTGCTATCGTAGAAGTGTTCCATGACATTACCAAAATTATCATCATAGAAGTGTCCACTTCCATGACGATAAATCGTGCGTCACAGAAGTGCTTTCATCAAGGGTGACCGACACGTCGCATCCACCGTAATGGAACGCCGTTAAGCTATCGGGTCGGGTTTTGGATCCGATAACCCGTTAACAATGGGGATTTTCCACGTGTAAAATCATCATTGGCTGGAGGAGACACATGTCAGCTTCACGTTGGCACATGTGTCACTCATCCAATGGGCCAGACACGCCTATGATATGTTGACACGTGGACCGACCCATCAAGTTTAAATGGACCGGCCCAACTAAAGGCCCACAAGATTTTGCGGACATAATGGGCCGGCCCAGGTAAAGGCCCACAAGATTTTCGTGTGCCATAATGGGCCGGCCCAGGTAAAGGCCCACAAGATTCTTGTGGATCATAATGGGCCGGCCCGGCTAAAGGCCCACGAGATTTTGCCGACATTAATGGGCCGGCCCAGCTGTAGGCCCACAAGATTTTGACAACCCTAGAAGGTCGTCCCATTAACTGGCTGCCATGTTTTGGGCCAAATGCTGGCCCATATTTGATCCGATCCATTAATGGCATGCCACATTCCGGGCCTAATAATGGCCCATATGAGATCCGGCCCGTTAAAATCCTACCATGTTCTGGGCCAAATTATGGCCCAGATCAGGTCTGGCCCTTTAAGAGGATTTGGGCTAAATTATGGCCCATATCAGATTCAGCCCGTCAACTGGACGCTATGCTTTTGGGCCCACTTGCTAAAGGCCCATTTAGTAATTCGGCATGATATTAGTTTCGCCTATTAAGGGCTTGGTTAACATTTCATCCCTATATTAGTCTCGGCATGTTAAAAGCCCGTCATATAGTTGGGCCTAACTACGGCCCGGTTTACATCCGGCCTGCTCGCAGTCGCTATCTGATTGGGCCAAACAGGGACCGAGACAATTTTGGCATGTTAAAAGCCCGTGATTTGATTCGCACATTCATGGGCCGGTGTCCATTTCGGGCTGCTGCCGGCCCGTGAGCTGTTCGGCATGTTTCAAGCCCAACCTACTTCTCAGCCACCTAAAAGCCCATTAAGTTTTCTTGTGAAAAGAGGGCCGGGGTTTACTCAGCCTATTAAAGGCCCTTATCTACTAGTGGGCTAGTTTACTTTTGGCTGTTTAACGGACCAAGATGATGGGGCCCATGACGCAGATCATACATCGTGATTGCATGACGGCTCGATTATGTATCGTAATTTTATGGTTTGGCCGGTTTACTGCGAAGACACGAGATATATACAGTAAAGTAACTGCAGCATCATGTATAAGAAAAAACCTAGACTATACAATAAAGAAATTACGGCATATTACATCCACTGGGCATCAAAGTTCGCCACTATGATAATAAAGCACAAACAGACAGCAGATTACATACAATAGGTATCAAAGATCGCCACCAGTGGAAATAAACACGCCAAAAAAATAATATACAAAACCGACAGCACTTCAATAGAGTTCAAGAAAGGTTAGCCCTGCTGGGGAGCTGTAGCGCAAGCAACTGAGCAAGATGATGAGACTGCGCTTGTTCAACACTTAAATCTTCCTCACTCTAAAAGATAAACAAGCAGACAGATGACAGGTTTTGCACATAAAAGTATCAATGCTGACAATTCATCACTGTCGGTGTCAAAACCGGTGGATCTCGGGTAGGGGGTCCTGAACTGTGCGTCTAGGCGGATGGTAACAGGAGACAAGGGACACAATGTTTTTACCCAGGTTCGGGCCCTCTCGATGGAGGTAAAACCCTACTCCTGCTTGATTAATATTGATGATATGGGTAGTACAAGAGTTGATCTACCACAAGATCAGAGAGGCTAAACCCTAGAAGCTAGCCTATGGTATGATTGTTGTTCGTCCTACAGACTAAAACTCTCCGGTTTATATAGACACCGGAGAGGGCTAGGGTTACACAGAGTCGGTTACAATGGGAGGAGATCTTCATATCGCATCGCCAAGCTTGCCTTCCACGCCAAGGAAAGTCTTATCCGGACACGGGTCGAAGTCTTCAATCTTGTATCTTCATAGTCCGGGAGTCCGGCCAAAGGTCATAGTCCGGCCATCCGGACACCCCCTAATCCAGGACTCTCTCAGTAGCCCCCGAACCAGGCTTCGATGACAATGAGTCCGGCGTGCAAATTTGTCTTTGGCATTACAAGGCAGGTTCTTCTCCAAATTCCATGTACCTGTCGAACAGTGTCCGGCTTCTAGTGCATGCTGCACTGCTTGGCTTCTGTGCCCAATAATGACCATCTTCCACGTGTCAAATGAATGCGAAAAGCCAGGGAGTTTTTTCATTTACCCCCCTAGCTGCGTAAATGAGCCGCCCATAACAGAGATGGGGATTTAGATCCAATTCACACCATCTTCCCTCCGCGAGCATTCATTGGAGCGCTTTCGACAGAGATCCATTCCATCATGGCCGGTCGACGCAGCCCCTCCTCTCGCCCCTCCATCCCTCGGCCCGGAGATTGGGAGTGGTGTTCCGTCCCGCATAGCGAGCTAGTAGTGCTCCAATCCAAGGGCCTCCTCCCCCCAGCATATATGGTCCCAGTTCGAGCCAGGCTTGCTACCTATAGTGGCGGAGAGCAGGCGGAGAGTGTCCCCAATCCCTCCAAAGGAGAGCGGGTATGCCTAGTCCCTTATTTAATAAGAGGGCTCGGATTTCCAATTCATCCATTTCTCTGGGGGCTACTGGAGTTTTATGGCCTCCAGCTACACAACCTCACGCCTGTCTCCATACTGCATATTGCGGGCTTCGTGGCCCTTTGCGAGCTATTTTTGGGCATTGAGGCCCATTTCATGCTGTGGAAGAAGTTGTTCTGCCTCGTGCCCCGCTCTCAGGAGGGGTCGATTTATCAAGTGGGTGGAGCTGAACTATAGCGCATCGCCGGGACCGGATATCTATCCGGAACCCCAAAGAAGGCGTCTGAGGACTGGCCTTCAGAATGGTTTTATATAGATGACGTCCCCCTGCCGGACCCTGTACGGATCGGCCTCCCTGAGTTCAATAATGCTCCTTTGAACAAACGCCTGAGCTGGAGCCCACGGAGCCCTCAGAGGGAAACTGACAGGGACGTCCTTTACCTGATGAGCCGGATAAGGTTGTTGGTTCATTCTGGACTGACCATGATCGAGGTCATGGCCACATGCATTATGCAGGGGGTGCAGCCGCTTCAGTACAGAGGCCACCCCATGTGGGATTTCAACGGGGAGGATGATGCCACCCGGTGCGGTCGCAAGGGGCCGGATTCGACTGCCACTCTAACGAAGATCTTATCCGCTTTGTACAAGGGAGAATAAGAGGAATTCCTCCATGTCAACCCACGGGGCGGATTCTCTATGTACAATCCTCCAAGCTGGGTGAGAGAACACTTTCACTTGCCTACCCGTTTTCAAATTCCTATAATTGAGTACTTAGTCTAGCAATTTTAACGCAGGAGCTGCGCCAGACTATAAAGGAGATAAACAGCCCTCCTCCACAACCCGAGGACCCGGAATGGTCCCTCGACCCGGACTCCCAAGAGGACCCGGACTTATGCGTGGAGCTAATTGATGGGGTGTTTCATCAATTGAGTAAGGACAACACCTTAGTGGCCATTACGGCCGATTATCCCGGACTACTTCCCGCCTCAAAGGTAACCGAGACTGAAGTCCCAGTACTTTCAATAGGATCCATCCATGCTTATTTTGATTGCCATAAACCAATGGTGTTTCTTTTTGCAGGGGAAATCCTTGAGGCGGAGGGCCGAGCCCGCGGTGGGTAGCCAACAAGGGCCATTGAGGCCACGCGGGCTAAAAAGAAGTGCGGACTGGATCGAGACGCCGGTGCAACGGTACGGCGTGCGACTTTAATGCCCAGGTTTCATGCCTTCAAGGCATACTAACATTCATGCTCTCTTCAGGAAGAAGAGCGCCCGCCGGACTATATCCACCGGCCAGGCTTCAAGGCCGGGTCCGGAAGCGGAGGCGAACACCGGGCGCGCACCGGACACTCCTCCGACAGAGGACATGGATGGGTTATCTGCCACCAATTCAGAGGTGGAGAGTGCCATGAACCACAGGCGTCGCTGGACTGTTCTTCGTGACGCATGTTTTTCCCAAGAGGCGTTGGACGCCTTTAATACGGGAGATGCCTACCTCCGTGCTGCTCAAAATGGTCTAGCCAGAGCCACAGAGCAGTATGTAAAAGACATACGGGTGAGTAGATCTGATGGTTATATATGTCAGTAGCCCCCAAGACTTGAAACAGTTAAAATAACTCATTTAAGGATCATTTGTTATGCAGGATCTTACAAAGAAGAATACGCAACTGTCCCAGGAGCTGGAAGAGTGCAAGGCCCAACTCGAGGCCGCACTAGCCGCTACAGAGAATGCCAAGGGGACCCCCTTAGGTAATATATGCTTCAAAAGATAAGTATGTTATTAAGTGCGGCATGTGTGCAATTCTGACAATAACAGTGCAGATGGGGCCGGAGTGGATCCGGACAAGCAACAACTCTTGCGCCAGTTAAAGGCCGGCGAGAGCGTGCTTACGAGGGTGAGGCAAGAGAAGAACAAGCTTCAAGATGCCAATACCCAGCTGGTGGAGGAACTAAAGGATGTTTGTGCTCAGTTGTCGGATTCCGTAAAGGAGAATCGGCGACTTCGACGCGGCATTTTTAGTAAGTGCTTGAACGAATCTTCGAAAAAGAGTTCGGCGAGGAAGTCGATTGACAGAGTTATGTCTGTAGATATGCTGACAGGTCGGCCTGCGGAGGAAATGCCCGGTTCTACGGGTGACCTTCTTCCCGAGCTATCGCAACTGCACGAACGAGTTCGGCAGGCGATGCAAGGCGTCGTCCA
>NC_041391.1:684780016-684813739 GCF_002162155.2 Triticum dicoccoides
GCAGATGGGGCCGGAGTGGATCCGGACAAGCAACAACTCTTGCGCCAGTTAAAGGCCGGCGAGAGCGTGCTTACGAGGGTGAGGCAAGAGAAGAACAAGCTTCAAGATGCCAATACCCAGCTGGTGGAGGAACTAAAGGATGTTTGTGCTCAGTTGTCGGATTCCGTAAAGGAGAATCGGCGACTTCGACGTGGCATTTTTAGTAAGTGCTTGAACGAATCTTCGAAAAAGAGTTCGGCGAGGAAGTCGATTGACAGAGTTATGTCTGTAGATATGCTGACAGGTCGGCCTGCGGAGGAAATGCCCGGTTCTACGGGTGACCTTCTTCCCGAGCTATCGCAACTGCACGAACGAGTTCGGCAGGCGATGCAAGGCGTCGTCCAGGCTTTGTGGCCATCCCTCTCCATACCCGAAGGCCTTGGAGAGCTTGCAGAGAAGCTGAAAGGAGCGCGGCAGTGCTTCCGATTATGGAAGACATCGGCCTGCCGTCAAGGCGCCAGGGAGGCCTGGGCCATGGTGAAGATGCGGTACACAAAGGCTGACCCAAACCACATGGCCGAGGTCGGCCCTGTGGGACCCGACGGGAAGGAGATCCCTGTCAGTTTAGTGTACCGTTAGGTAGAGCTGGCCACCAAGTATTCCCAACAAGACTGTAAATTAGACAGCCTGTTGGATGGTATTGAAGAAGAATATACCTAGTCAAATTGACTGTGTAATTTAAAATGACATGTAAAATGCCTTCTAGCCGGATTGTAGATCATTTGTCATTGCGGACCTTTTCGCTTCAACCTCTGGAACCGATAGTCCGGAGTGTGTCTGAATACCCTCTCGGTTATGTAAGAACCGGGGCATGCATGGAGACCAGTCGTAGGGGTCATAAGTGCTTTAGCAGACAAGTGCCCAACTAGTTATGTTATATTACATGGTTAGTAAGAAACATCTTCTAGGGAGAATAGTTCCGTTAGGGGTTCCTTTCCCTGGGAGGCATGCCCTAAAGTGCATGTCCGGACTGCGAAAAGAGCACAAAATCATCTGGGGGCAGATAAATAAACAAGTGAAAATCATCTTTTAGTTCACCGACCGAATATTCCCTTAAGAACACTAGCTTTCGGCTTCACCCAATCTGAGGTACACATCCGGCTGACCCGGCAGTAACAATCATAGAGGTGCTCCTTTTACCACCTAGCCGAACAAACGGGAACGTAGGGGTAAGCACAGGAGCCAGGCAACCCAGCTTGGCCAAAACTTAAGTCATATCGATGCATATAATGGTGCATAAAAGGTTCATGCGGAAGTGTCACACATGTTTTGGGCATGAGGCCCGTGTATATAAGCTTTTGATAAAGAAGCCCCCAGGTATAGTGAGCGCGGGTGGCGCGTCAATTATGTGCGAACAATGCGCAAGCAAGCCCTTAAAGGCTTGGAAGAAAAAGGGAGGGAGAAGGAGAGAAATATAAGGAAGCTAATTTGTAAAAAAAAGGGGGGACAGAGGAAGGAGACGAATATAGAGTCTGGCACTAGGCGTAGAATCTTCGTAGGCGTGCTGCATTCCATGGGTTCGACTCGAGTCGGTTATCCGATGCGTTTCGTAGACGGTACGGTCCACCAGTCAGGACTTGGTCGATTATGAAGGGACCCTCCCATTTGGGCTTGAGTTTGTCCTTTTTCTTCTCCGGCAGGCGTAGAACTAGTTCGCCAACATTGTAAGTTTTGGCCCGTACTTCTCTGCTTTGATATCTTCGAGCCTTCTATTGATAGAATGCGGAACGGGCTTTTGCCACGTTGCGCTCCTCCTCCAATGCGTCCAAGCTGTCCTGCCAATCGAGCTTGGCTTCTCTTTCTTCGTACATGCGCACGCGAGCTGAGTCATGAATTATGTTGCAGGGCAGGACTGCCTCTGCGCCGTATACCATAAAAAATGGTGTGAATCCGGTAGTGCGATTCGGCGTGGTCCGCAGCCCCCAGAGTACGGAGTCGAGCTCCTCTACCCGGTGCGTGTTAGATTCCTTGAGGGATCGCACTAATCTGGGTTTGATGCCTCTCATGATTAGACCATTGGCTCGCTCGACTTGACCGTTAGTTTGTGCGTGATAGACTGAAGCGCAATCGAGCTTAATGACCATGTTTTTGCACCAGAGTTTAACCTCATTGGCCGTAAAGTTTGTGCCGTTGTTAGTAATGATGCTGTGGGGGACATTGTAACGGTGTACAACCCCGGATATGAAGTCTATCACCGGTCCGGATTCGGCCGTCTTAACAGGCTTGGCCTCTATCCATTTGGTGAATTTGTCCACCCTGACCAGTAGATATTTGTGCTTATGGGTTCCTCCTTTAAGGGGTCCAACCATGTCAAGCCCCCAGACCGCAAAAGGCCAGGTAATGGGTATAGTTTGGAGGGCGGTGCGCGGCATGTGGCTTTGATTAGCAAATAATTGGCAACCGACGCATCGCTGGACTAAGTCCTAAGCGTCTGCCCGGGCCGTCGGCCAATAAAATCCAGTACGGAAGGCCTTGCTCACAAGGGCTCGGCCGTGGGCGTGGTGCCCGCCGAGTCCGGCGTGAATTTCAGCCAGAAGGTTCCGCCCTTCCTCTTCGGAGATACACCTTTGAAGGACTCCGGTGGTGCTTTTCTTATAAAGCTCTCCTTCTAGACCTTATAGGCTTTAGATCGCCGCACTATGCAGCGTGCCTCATTTTGGACCTCGGGAAGTTCCTGCCTAGTTAAGTAGGCTAAGAATGGTTCTGTCCACGGGGAAATTACTTCCATTATTACGTGGGCTGAGGGTGTGACTTCGTTGGCGGAGTCTTCCGTTGTGTCAGAGTGTTCGGGGTTAGGTGATGCGGCCAGGTCCGGATTGTGATTTCTGGATTCCCCTTCCCACTGTATGGATGGCTTGAATAGCATTTCCAGGAAAATGTTCGGGGGGATTGCATCGCGCTTTGCGCCGATGCGTGCCAAGACGGCTGCTGCCTGATTGTTTTCCCGGGCTATATGGTTAAATTCCAGCCCTTCGAACCGAGCTGACATATTTAGGACGGCGTTGCGATAAGCTGCCATTTTCGGATCTTTGGCATCAAAGTCTCCGTTTATTTGGGATATCGCGAGGTTCGAATCCCCATGGACCTCTAGGTGTTGAATGCCCATGGAGACTGCCATCCGGAGGCCATGTAGAAAGGCCTCGTATTCGGCTGCATTGTTGGAGTCCGTATACATTATCTGGAGTACAAATTGGACTGTATCTCCTATTGGGGACGTCAGGACAACGCCAGACCCCAGACCCGCCAGCATTTTGGAGGTGTCGAAGTGCATGGTCCTGTTGGAATATGTGTTGTACTCTTTAGGGAGTTCGGCTTCAGTCCATTCAGCGACAAAGTCGGCCAAGGCTTGCGACTTGATGGCTCGCCGTGGATTATATGTTATGTCGAACGGAGGAGCTCAATGGCCCATTTGGCAATCCGGCCCGTTGCGTCGCGATTGTTTATGATATCGTTAAGAGGTATTTCGGAGGCTACTGTTATTGAACACTCTTGAAAGTAGTGTCGTAGCTTCTGGGATGCCATGAACACTGCGTATGCTATCTTTTGGTAATGCGGGTACCGGGACTTGCATGGAGTGAGGACAATGGACATGTAGTAGACTGGTTTCTGGACAGGGAATTTGTGTCTGTCCGTTTCTCGTTCGACGACGAGGACTGCGCTTGCAACTTGGTGAGTTGTCGCGATGTATAACAACATTGGTTCGCCGATGTTAGGCGCGGCTAGGACCGGGTTTGTTGCCAGTATGGCTTTTATTTCTTCGAGTCCGGCCGTGGCGGCATCCGTCCACTCGAAGTGTTCGGTGCACCGGAGAAGGCGGTAAAGGGGTAATGCCTTTTCGCCCAAGCAGGAGATGAAGCTGCTTAGAGCCGCCACGCATCCAGTCAATTTTTGTATTTGCTTGAGATCTTTTGGAATATCCAATTGTGACAGAGCTCGGATCTTGGCTGGGTTTGCTTCAATTCCTCTACCGGATACGATGAAGCCCAAGAGCTTTTCGGCTGGTACGCCGAAAACGCATTTTTCCGGGTTAAGCCTAATGTCACATGTTCGGAGGTTATCGAACATGAGCCTCAAGTCGTCTATTAGAGTTTCGACATGCTTGGTTTTGACAACCACATCATCCATGTATGCTTCAACCGTTTTGCCGATCTGGTTGGCCAGACATGTCTGAATCATGCGTTGATATGTTGCCTCGGTGTTTTTGAGCCCGAAGGGCATTGTGTTGAAGCAGAATGGGCCATATGGGGTGATGAATGCCGTTGCGGCTTGGTCTGACTCTGCCATCTTGATTTGGCGGTAGCCAGAGTATGCGTCGAGGAAACACAATGAATCGTGTCATGCGGTGGCGTCGATGATTTGATCAATGCCGGGGAGGGGGCAGGGATCCTTTGGGCAGGCCTTATTTAGGTCTTTGAAATCGACGCATAGGCACCAGGATTTGTCCTCTTTGGTACCATCACCAGGTTTGCTAGCCAGACTGGATGTTTGATATCTCTGATGAATCCGGCTTCCAGTAGTTTGGCTAGCTCCTCTCCCATGGCTTGTCTCTTAGGTTCGGAGAAACGCTGAAGAGCCTGCTTAACAGGCTTGAATCCTTTTAGTATGTTCAGGCTGTGCTCGGCCAGCCTGCGTGGGATTCCTGGCATGTCTGAAGGGTTCCAGGCAAAAATGTCCCAATTTTCGCGTAGGAATTCTCTTAGTGCGGCGTCTACATCAGGGTTTAGTTGTGCCCCGATGGAGGCCGTTTTTGTGGTGTCCGTTGGATGGACTTGGAACTTGACTATTTCGTCTGCCGGCTTGAAGGTGGTGGACTTGGATCTTTTGTCGAGTATCACGTCGTCCCTGTCCACCGTGGAGCGCAACGCAATTAGTTCCTCGGCCGCTAGGGCTTCGGATAATGCCTCGAGGGCCAGTGCGGCTGTCTTGTTTTCGGCGCGGAGCGCTGTGTCCGGATCACTAGCAAGAGTGATGATTCCGTTGGGTCCGGGCATTTTGAGCTTCATGTACCCATAATGGGGTATAGCTTGAAAATTTTTGAATGCTTCTCGCCCTAACAGGGCGTGGTATCCGCTGCTGAACGGGGCCACTTGAAATGTGACCTCCTCGGATCTGTAATTATCCGGTGTGCCGAACACCACATCCAGTGTGATTTTTCCTGTACAGCACGCTTCCCGACTGGGGATTATTCCTCTAAAGGTCGTGTTGCTTCGCTCGATGCGGCTCCAGTCTATTTCCATTTTTCGTAGGGATTCCTCATAGATGAGGTTCAATCCGCTGCCACCTTCCATGAGTACCTTGGTAAGCTAAAAGCCGTCCACTATCAGACTAAGGACCAGTGCAGCTGGTGCTCGGGCTGTCCGGAATTTAGGTTCGTCACTGGCATTAAAGGTAATAGCCGTGTCACTCCATGGGTTTATTGTCGCTACCTGGTAGACTTCGGTAAGGCTGCGGAGCATTCGTTTCCTCACATTGTTTGATGCGAAAGTCTCGAAGACTGTTGACACCGTACTGGCGTTCCTAGGGCGGTGCTCTGCGGATTCTGGAGTTAGAAGCTCCTCGCCACTTCTGGCCACCTGCCGGAGTATCCAACATGCTCTAAGGCTGTGAGTTGGTGTGGCGCCCTCTGTACTATGAATTTTACAGGGTCCATTAGGCCATCCCTCCAGTACGGTTCCATACCCTATAGAGGGTTTTTGTTTTTTGTTGTTTAGCCTAGGTGTCTGGCGATAATGCGCCCTTTTGTTTCGGACTAGGATTGTATTCAGGGTTGGATTGTCCCAGAATTTTGTTTCGGTTTTCCGAACGCTTTCTGCCGCACATTACTTTCGTACTATGGATGCAAAGTCGGCGAAGCGTGTAATTTCACGGCCACTTATGGTGTTGAGGATTCCGATGTCCATGCAGTTGTTGCAGAAGAATGAAATTGCATTCCCCTCGCGGCAGTCCTTTATCCTGTTCATAACCAGGAGGAATCTGGCCCAGTAATGGTGTACTATTTCTCTGGGCTCTTGCCGAATTTGGGATAGATCCCTTATATTTGGGTGGGCGGGTGCATTTAAATCCGGAACCTCGCCCGTTCTAAGACTCAGGGGCCAGGAAATTTCCGAACTCGGAAGCTTGGGTTCTTGGATGTTATCCAATGAATCAGGCCCGCTGCCCGACTTTAGGTTCAGGGCTTGAGTGACGTCCTCCCCTCCGCGGATGTCCGGCTTGGAGGGATCAGGAATCCGAACACATCTAGTTCTTAGGATGGGTGAAGATTCGCCGCATTGTTCCTCCACCACTTCAACATGGTGGATGACCTGGGGAGAGTCAATCTCTCTTGGATTGGGTTTAATCCCAATCTGGCCGTAGTCTGTAGCGACTCCCAGGGAGGCGATGCGATCCAAGAGCTCGTTTAAGGAAGAGAGCTCCATCGGATCTAACCGCTCGGCAAGTTCTGAGCTGACGTGGGGATTGCTTTCGATGACCCAAGAGGTCATCGTCGGCATGGCGGTCGAATAGGCGGTCATTAAAAAACTGCCTAGCCGAAGAGTTTGGCCGACAGCCAAAGATCCTTTAGCAACAGCGACGTCTTTAAAGACGGGGTGCGGCATCCTTCCTGACGGTGATGACACAGAGGAACTCTCAATGAAAGCACCAATGTCGGTGTCAAAACCGGCGGATCTCGGGTAGGGGGTCCCGAACTGTGCGTCTAGGCGGATGGTAACAGGAGACAAGGGACACGATGTTTTTACCCAGGTTTGGGCCCTCTCGATGGAGGTAAAACCCTACTCCTGCTTGATTAATATTGATGATATGGGTAGTACAAGAGTTGATCTACCACGAGATCAGAGAGGCTAAACCCTAGAAGCTAGCCTATGGTATGATTGTTGTTCGTCCTACGGACTAAAACTCTCTGGTTTATATAGACACCGGAGAGGGCTAGGGTTACACAGAGTCGGTTACAATGGGAGGAGATCTTCATATCGCATCACCAAGCTTGCCTTCCACGCCAAGGAAAGTCTTATCCGGACACGGGGGGAAGTCTTCAATCTTGTATCTTCATAGTCCGGGAGTCCGGCCAAAGGTCATAGTCCGGCCATCCGGATACCCCCTAATCCAGGACTTCCTGAATCACATTTCTTACTAACGAATAAAGTGACACAGTTTAAAATTGCGTTAACACAATATGGTATTGTTTAGGTCAAGACATGGCAGGAAATGACATTGTGAAGGAGTTGGGAGCTTCACGACACCACTGGATTACAGATCAAGAACTCATAAGTATCAATGGTTAGTGTGCTGTCAATTTATCCCATTTCAGAATGGCAAATAAAGAGACGGTTTAAATAATAGTAGAATGATATGACATTGTTCATAGTTAAGACATTGCAGAATATGACATTGTGCTGTAGTGGGTAGGTTCACCACACTACTGGATTACGGATGAAGAATAGAAGCATACATGCTCTGTATAGTTTAATTTACATGGTATGAAGAAGGAACTTCGTTGTACAACTGAAAACTTAAATTGAGAAGGACAAACTTTTGTTTATGAACTACATAATAAACTTTAAACATGCAATTTGATGCAAACACCAAAAATAAACAGTTGTTGCAGTCATGCCAAACCAAATATACACAACAAAGTTTGAAGGCTTCAGAAGGACAAACTTACATTACTGGTGAAGACAGGGTCTATAAATCCCTTGTCCATGCTGATGGGGGGGGAATTCAAGAAGTTTACCGCAGAATCTTCTTCATAAGCATTGCCTTTATTCTACATTTTGTTAAGAGTAAATATAGATGTGATAATATACAAAAAAATGGAGAATATTTAAGATAAGATGAAGAGTGATGCTACATAACCAAGTAGCTATAGAAGTATGTGCAACGATACAGGCAAAAGGCACAGCCAAGAGCAATGCACAGCTAAACTTCTTCAGTACCAAACTTATGGTAAGAGTAAATATAGATCTGATGTGTAGAACATGGAGGCCAAAGGAAAACAAGCTGCAGAGTGATGGTACATGAACAACTACCTGTCAATATAAGTACACTGATAAAGGACAGCTTGTACTTACTGTTGGGGAACGTAGCAGAAATTCAAAATTTTCTATGCAACACCAAGATCAATCTATGGAGTAATCTAGCAACGAGGGAAGGAGAGTGCATCTACATACCCTTGTAGATCGCTAAGCGGAAGCGTTCAAGAGAACAGGGTTGAAGGAGTCGTACTCGTCGTGATCCAAATCACCGAAGATCCTAGTGCCAAACGGACGGCACCTCCGCGTTCAACACACATACAACCCGGTGACGTCTCCCATGCCTTGATCCAGCAAGGAGAGAGGGAGAGGTTGGGGAAGACTCCATCCAGCAGCAGCACAACGGCGTGGTGGTGATGGAGGAGCGTGGCAATCCTACAGGGCTTCGCCAAGCACCGCGGGAGAGGAGGAGGACTTGGGAGAGGGGGAGGGCTGCGCCAGAACTTGGGTGCGGCTGCCCTCCCACCCCCCACATATATATAGGGGAAAGGGAGAGGGGGGCCGTCCCGCTCAGATCCAATCTGAGGAGGGGGCGGCGGCCAGGGGGGTTGCCTTGCCCCCCAAGGCAAGGGGGCGCCCCCTTTAGGGTTTCCCCCAAAGCCTAGGCGCCTTGGGCCCTGCTGGGGGGGCGCACCAGCCCAGTTGGGGCTGGTCCCCTCCCACACTTGGCCCATGCAGCCTTTTGGGGCCGGTGGCCCCACCTGGTGGACCCCCTCGACCCTCCCGGTGGTCCCAGTACGTTACCGCTAGCACCCGAAACTTTTCCGGTGACCAAAACAGGACTTCCCATATATAAATCTTTACCTTCGGACCATTCCGGAACTCCTGATGACGTTCGTGATCTCATCTGGGACTCCGAACAACATTCGGTAACCACGTATATCTATTCCCTATAACCCTAGCGTCATCGAACCTTAAGTGTGTAGACCCTACGGGTTCGGGAACCATGCAGACATGACCGAGACGTTCTCTAGTCAATAACCAAAAGCGGGATCTGGATACCCATGTTGGCTCCCACATGTTCCACGATGATCTCATCGGATTAACCACAATGTCGAGGATTCAATAAATCCCGTATACAATTCCCTTTGTCTAGCGGTATTGTACTTGCCCGAGATTCGATCGTCGGTATGCCGATACCTTGTTCAATCTCGTTACCGGCAAGTCTCTTTACTCGTTCCATAACACATCATCCCGTGATCAAGCCCTTGGTCACATTGTGCACATTATGATGATGTCCTACCGAGTGGGCCCAGAGATACCTCTCCGTCAACCGGAGTGACAAATCCCAGTCTCGATTCGTGCCAACCCAACAAACACTTTCGGAGATACCCGTAGTGCACCTTTATAGCCACCCAGTTACGTTGTGACGTTTGGTACACCCAAAGCATTCCTACGGTATCCGGGAGTTGCACAATCTCATGGTCTAAGGAAATGATACTTGACATTATAAAAGCTTTAGCATACGAACTACATGATCTTTGTGCTAGGCTTAGGATTGGGTCTTGTCCATCACATCATTCTCCTAATGATGTGATCCCATTATCGACGACATCCAATGTCCATGGTCAGGAAACCGTAACCATCTATTGATCAACGAGCTAGTCAACTAGAGGCTTACTAGGGACATGGTGTTGTCTATGTATCCACACATGTATCTGAGTTTCCTATCGATACAATTATAGCATGGATAATAAACGATTATCATGAACAAGGAAATATAATAATAATAACTAATTTAATATTTCCTCTAGGGCATATTTCCAATAGTCTCCCACTTGCACTAGAGTCAATAATCTAGTTCACATCGCCATGTGATTAATACTGACAGGTCACATCGCCATGTGACCAACATCCAAAGAGTTTACTAGTGTCACTAAACTAGTTCACATCACCATGTGATTAAGACTCAATGAGTTCTGGGGTTTGATCATGTTTTGCTTGTGAGAGAGGTTTTAGTCAACGGGTCTGCAATAATCAGATCCGTTTGTACTTCACAAATCTCTATGTCATATTGTAAATGCTGCTTCCATGCTCCACTTGGAGCTATTCCAAATGGTTGCTCCACTATACGTATCCGGTTTGCTACTCAGAGACACTCGGATAGGTGTTAAAGCTTGCATCGACGTAACCCTTTACGCCGAACTCTTTATCACCTCCATAATCGAGAAACATGTCCTTATTTACAACAAGGACAATTTTGACCGTTGTCCAATGATCCATTCCTGGATCATTCTTGTACCCCTTGACTGACTCATGGCAAGGCACACTTCCGGTGTGGTACACAGCATAACATACTATAGAGCCTACGACTGAAGCATAGGGGACGACCTTCGTCCTTTCTCTCTCTTATGTCGTGGTCAAGCTTTAACTCTTAACTTCATACCTTACAACTCAGGCAAGAACTCCTTCTTTGACTGATCCATCTTGAACACCTTCAAGATCATGTCAACATATGTGCTCATTTGAAAGTACCATTTAGCGGTTTTTGATCTATCCTCATAGATATTGATGCTTAATGTTCAAGCAACTTAATCCATGTTTTCTATTGAAAAAAACTTTTCAAATAACCCTATATGCTTTCCAGAAATTCTACATCATTTCTGATCAACAATATGTCAACAACATATACTCATCAGAAATTCTATAGTGCTCCCACTCACTTCTTTGGCAATACAAGTTTCTCATAAACTTTGTATAAACCCAAAATCTTTGATTATCTCATCAAAGCGTACATTCCAACTCCGAGATGCTTACTCCAGTCCTTAGAAGGATTGCTGGAGATTTGCATACTTGTTAGCGTCTTTCAGGATTGACAAAACCTTCTGGTCGTATCACATACAACCTTTCCTCAAGGATATCGTCGAGGAAACAATGTTTTGACATCCTATCTGCAAGATTTCATAAATCATGCAGTAATTGCTAATATAATTCCAACAGACTCTTAGCATCGCTACAAGTGAGAAAGTCTCATCGTAGTCAACTCCTTGAACTTCTCGGAAAACATCTTAACGACAAGTCGAGCTTTGTTAATGGTGATACTTACCATCATTGTCTGTCTTACTCTTAAAATCCATCTGTACACAACAGCCTTAGGACCATCAAGTATTTCTTCCAAAGTCATGGATCCTCTCTCGGATTGTATGGCCACGAGCCATTCGTCGGAATCCGGGCCCACCATCGCTTCTCCATAGCTCGTAGGTTCATTGTTGTCTAGCAACATGACCTCTAAGACAGGATTGCGTACCACTCTGAAGTAGTACGCGTCCTTGTCGACCTACGAGGTTCGGAGTGACTTGATCCGAAGCATCATGATCACTATCATTAGCTTCCACTTCAATTGGTGTAGGTGCCACATGAACAACTTCCTGTGCGCTGCTACACACTGGTTGAAGTGATGGTTCAATAACCTCATCAAGTCTCCACCATCCTCCCACTCAATTCTTTCGAGAGAAAATTTTCCTCGAGAAAGGACCCCTTTCTAGAAACAATCCATATGCTTCCGGATCTGAAATAGGAGGTATACCCAACTATCTTTGGGTGTCCTATGAAGATGCATTTTATCCGCTTTGGGTTCGAGCTTATCAACTTGAAACTTTTTCACATAAGCGTCGCAGCCCCAAACTTTCAAGAAACGACAACTTAGGTTTCTCCAAACCATAGTTCAAACGTTGTCGTCTCAACGGAATTACGTGGTGCCCTATTAAAGTGAGTGCGTTTGTCTCTAATGCCTAACCCGTGATTGATAGTGCTAATTCGATAAGAGACATCATGGTATGCACCATATCCAATAGGGTGCAACTATGATGTTCGGACACACCATCACACTATGGTGTTCCAGGCGGTATTAATTGTGAAACAATTTCCACAATGTCTTAATTGCGTGCCAAAGCTCGTAACTCAGATACTCATCTCTATGATCATATCATAGACATTTTATCCTCTTGTCTCAATGATCTTCAACTTCACTCTGAAATTACTTGAACCATTCAATATGTCAGACTTGTGTTTCATCAAGTAAATATACTCAACATCTACTCGAATCATCTGTGAAGTAAGATATAAAGATATTCACTGCATGGCTCAGTACTCATTGGACTGCACACATCAAAATGTGTTACTTCCAACAAGTTGCTCTTTTTCCCTCTTACTGAAAACGAGGCTTTTCAGTCATCTTGCCCATGTGGTATGATTTGCATATCTCAAGTGATTCAAAATCAAGTGAGTCCAAATGATCCATCTGCATGGAGTTTCTTCATGCTTATACACCAATATACATGGTTCGCATGTCTCAAACTTTTCAAAAACGAGTGAGTCCAAAGATCCATCAACATGGAGCTTCTTCATGCGTTTTACACCAATATGACTTGCATGGCAGTGCCACAAGTAAGTGGTACTATCATTACTATCTTATATCTTTTGGCATGAAAATGTGTATCACTACGATCGAGATTCAATAAACCATTCATTTTAGGTGCAAGACCATTGAAGGTATTATTCATATAAACAGAGTAACCATTATTCTCCTTAAATGAATAACCGTATTGTGATAGACATAATCCAATCATGTCTATGCTCAACGCAAACACCAAATAACAATTATTTAGGTTTTATACCAATCTCGATGGTAGAGGGAGCGTGCGATTCTTGATCACATCAACCTTGGAAACACTTCCAACACATATCGTCAGCTCACCTTTAGCTAGTCTCCGTTTATTCCGTAGCTTTTATTTCGAGTTACTAACACTTAGCAACCGAACCGGTATCTAATACCCTGGTTCTACTAGGAGTACTAGTAAAGTACACATTAACATAATGTATATCTAATATACTTCTATCGACCTTGCCAGCCTTCTCATCTACCAAGTATCTAGGGTAATTCTGCTCTAGTGGCTGTTCCCCTTACTACAGAAGCACTTAGTCTCAGCTTTGGGTTCAACCTTGCGTTTCTTCACTAGAGCAGCAGCTGATTTGCCGTTTCATGAAGTATCCCTTCTTGCCCTTGCCCTTCTTGAAACTAGTGGTTTCACTAACCATCAACAATTGCTGCTCCTTCTTGATTTCTACTTTCGCGGCGTCGAACATCGCGAATAGCTCAAGGATCATCATATCTATCCCTGTTAAGTTATAGTTCATCACGAAGCTCTAGTAGCTTGGTGGCAATGTCTTTGGAGAAACATCACTATCTCTCTGGAAGATTAACTCCCACTCGATTCAAGTGATTGTTGTACCCAGACAATCTGAGTACAAGCTCAACGATTGAGATCTTCTCCCTCGGGTTGTAGGCTAGAAAACTCGTCGGAGGTCTCATACCTTTTGACGTGGGCACGAGCCTGAAATCCCAATTTCAGCTCTTGGAACATCTCATATGTTCTGCGACATTTCAAAAATGTCTTTGGTGCCTCAATTCTAAACCATTTAACATTACCGAACTATCATGTAGTCATCAAAACGTGTATGTCAGATGTTCGCAACATCCACAGACCACATTTGAGGTCCAGCACACCGAGCGGTGCATTAAGGACATAAGCCTTCTACTGTCCGCATAATTGCTACTGTCAACTTTCAGCTATATTTTCTCTAGGAACATATCTAAAACATTAGAACTAAAGCGCGAGCTATGACATAATTTGCAAAGGGTTTTTGACTATGTTCAGGATAATTAAGTTCATCTAATGAACTCCCACTCAGATAGACATCCCTCTAGTCATCTAAGTGATTACATGATCCGAATCAACTAGGCCGTGTCCGATCATCACGTGAGACGGACTAGTCATCATCGGTGAACATCTTCATGTTGATCGTATCTACTATACGACTCATGCTCGACCTTTCGGTCTCTTGTGTTCCGAGGCCATCTCTGTACATGCTAGGCTCGTCAAGTCAACCTAAGTGTTTCGCGTGTGCAAATCTGGCTTTACACCCGTTGTATGTGAACGTTAGAATCTATCACACCCGATCATCACGTGGTGCTTCGAAACGATGAACTTTCGCAATGTTGCACAGTTAGGGGGAACACTTTATTGAAATTTTAATGAGGGATCATCTTATTTACTATCGTCATTCTAAGCAAATAAGATGCATAAACATGATAAACATCACATGCAATCAAATAGTGACATGATATGGCCAATACCATTTTGCTCCTTTTGATCGCCATCTTCGGGGCTCCATGATCATCATCGTCACCGGCGTGACACCATGATCTCCATCATCGTGTCTCCATGAAGTTGTCTCGCCAACTTATTACTTCTACTACTATGGCTACCGGTTAGCAATAAAATAAAGTAATTACATGGTGTTTGTTCAATGACACGTAGGTCATACAATAAATTAAGACAACTCCTATGGCTCCTGCCGGTTGTCATACTCATCGACATGCAAGTCGTGATTCCTATTACAAGAACATGATCAATCTCATACATCACATATCATTCATCACATTCTTTTTGGCCATATCACATCACATAGCATAGCCTGCAAAAACAAGTTAGACGTCCTCTAATTGTTGTTTGCATGTTTTTACGTGGCTGCTATGGGTTTCTAGCAAGAACGTTTCTTACCTACGCAAAATCCACAACGTGATATGCCAATTGCTATTTACCCTTCATAAGGACCCTTTTCGTCGAATCCGATCCGACTAAAGTGGGAGAGACTGGCACCCACTAGCCACCTTATGCAACAAGTGCATGTCAGTCGGTGGAACCTCTCTCACGTAAGAGTACGTGTAAGGTCGGTCCGGGCCGCTTCATCCCACGATGCCGCCGAATCAAGATTGGACTAGTAATGGTAAGCAAATTGAACAAATCATCGCCCACAACTATTTTGTGTTCTACTCGTGCATAGAATCTACGCAATAGACCTAGCTCATGATGCCGCTGTTGGGGAACGTAGCAAAAATTCAAAATTTTCTACGCAACACCAAGATCAATCTATGGAGTAATCTAGCAACGAGGGAAGGAGAGTGCATCTACATACCCTTGTAGATCGCTAAGCGGAAGCGTTCAAGAGAACAGGGTTGAAGGAGTCGTACTCGTCGTGATCCAAATCACCGAAGATCCTAGTGTCGAACGGACGGCACCTCCGCGTTCAACACACGTACAGCCCGGTGATGTCTCCCATGCCTTGCTCCAGAAAGGAGAGAGGGAGAGGTTGGGGAAGACTCCATCCAGCAGCAGCACAACGGCGTGGTGGTGATGGAGGAGCGTGGCAATCCTGCAGGGCTTCGCCAAGCACCGCGGGAGAGGAGGAGGACTTGGGAGAGGGGGAGGGCTGCGCGAGAACTTGGGTGCGGCTGCCCTCCCACCCCCCACATATATATAGGGGCAAGGGAGAGGGGGCCGTCCCCCTCAGATCCAATCTGAGGAGGGGGCGGCGGCCAGGGGGGTTGCCTTGCCCCCCAAGGCAAGGGGGCGCCCCCCTTTAGGGTTTCCCCCAAACCTTAGGCGCCTTGGGCCCTGGTAGGGGGCGCACCAGCCCAGCTGGGGCTGGTCCCCTCCCACACTTGGCCCATGCAGCCCTCTGGGGCCGGTGGCCCCACCTGGTGGACCGCCGGCACCCTCCCGGTGGTCCCGGTACGTTACCGATAGCACCCGAAACTTTTACGATGACCAAAACAGGACTTCCCATATATAAATATTTACCTCCGGACCATTCCGGAACTCCTCGTGACGTCCGGGATATCATCCGGGACTCCAAACAACATTCGGTAACCACGTATATCTATTCCCTATAACCCTAGCATCATCGAACCTTAAGTGTGTAGACCCTACGGGTTCGGGAACCATGCAGACATGACCGAGACGTTCTCTAGTCAATAACCAACAGCGGGATCTGGATACCCATGTTGGCTCCCACATGTTCCACGATGATCTCATCGGATGAACCACGATGTCGAGGATTCAATAAATCCCGTATACAATTCCCTTTGTCTAGCGGTATTGTACTTGCCCGAAATTCGATCGTCGGTATGCCGATACCTTGTTCAATCTCGTTACCAGCAAGTCTCTTTACTCGTTCCGTAACACATCATCTCGTGATCAACCCCTTGGTCACATTGTGCACATTATGATGATGTCCTACCGAGTGGGCCCAGAGATACCTCTCCCTCAACCAGAGTGACAAATCCCAGTCTCGATTCATGCCAACCCAACAGACACTTTCGGAGATACCCGTAGTGCACCTTTATAGCCACCCAGTTATGTTGTGACGTTTGGTACACCCAAAGCATTCCTACGGTATCCGGGAGTTGCACAATCTCATGGTCTAAGGAAATGATACTTGACATTATAAAAGCTTTAGCATACGAACTACACGATCTTTGTGCTAGGCTTAGGATTGGGTCTTGTCCATCACATCATTCCCCTAATGATGTGATCCCATTATCAACGACATCCAATGTCCATGGTCAGGAAACCGTCAACATCTATTGATCAACGAGCTAGTCAACTAGAGGCTTACTAGGGACATGGTGTTGTCTATGTATCCACACATGTATCTGAGTTTCCTATCAATACAATTATAGCATGGATAATAAACGATTATCATGAACAAGGAAATATAATAATAATAACTAATTTATTATTGCCTCTAGGGCATATTTCCAACACTTACAAGAACAATGCAGAGCTAAAAAAATTCATTGGCATTGGATATATTCTACACTAATGTAACCATTCATACAGATCCGATAATTAGGAGCGAACAATTGATAAGCAAGCTATCATGCATACTGCTGTCACATAATGAACCAGGTATGTATGCAAGTACAGTGATACAGGACAACAGGTACTAACAAGAGCAAAGCAGCGGGCAGCATGTTTCCAATATCCTGTCGTTCTTTTCAAACCGGAATTCTTCTTTGAGCAGATTTCCTGCAAAAAAGATCCGTAAGGCACATGCAGAAAAGTAGAAGTTCAAATTGTCATGTGATTTCATAGACAGTACCTCATCCTGGGAACGAGACCAGTGCATAACAAGGTTTTTCCATTCAATGTCTTCTAAATTTAGCACAGGAGACTTCACCGGAAATTTGTTTATAGACTTGCCATCAAAGTGTGATTTCCTCACGTAACATCGATACTGCTGCAATGCTTCCTTGAAAAGCACAAGCCAGCTTTGCTCGTCATGACTATCCAGATTGACCCTCGCCTACTTACAACAATGTAATGTAAATCATTGATGTGTTCAATCAGTAGACAACAGGAAAATAGTAACCATGAATAATAGCACTTACACGTAAGTTGGACAGGAAGATGTGAAAATGGTGTTTGTCTTCACTATAATCTTCCCATGATGGGAATATATGCACGTAGTCCCTAACAACATTGAAAGCATTGTCTTTTAAACTGGGAATAAATGGAATGGGGTTCCAATCTGCAGGAATTGGCTGTCTCTGCAGTTGGGATAGGTCTTCGGCCGGTGGACTTGCTGTACTTTTTGCTGGAGTGGGATTTTTCTGTGGTATGGCTGGTGCTATGGCAAATGAAATCGGTATACTTTTTGCTTGAGTGCAGGTCCTGTGTGGTGGGGCTAGTGGTGTGGCTAGTGAAGTATGGGTATAGTCTGCTGGAGTCGGTCCTACATTTTGTGTCACTGGTTGTACATCCAATATAAGTGGGGTGTTGTCTGATTGCTCCGGCACCACCACGTTTTTCAAGGACTTTGCTGGTGCTCCTTCAGGTTTGGCAATCACCCTCTTCCTTTTTGATGTCTGATGCACAAGAACAACATTTGAGTGGAAAAACATGGTACGATGACAGATGGAATATGTATTGATAATGGATGGTCATGGCATCTCGACATATATGATGAGTAAACTAAGCAGATTGCGGTGCAACAAAGTAGAAGAAATGCAAGACAACATATGCAAGATAGGCGTAATCAATAAAACCTTGCCAAATTAGAACATGCACCTTGATGGGTGAACAGGACAGGCCATCTGCCTTTGACTCCTCGAGGTTAGAATAGTCATTAGGATGATATTCTGAACAAGAATCAACAGGTGGGGAGCGTATGAGTTTCGTTGCATCCAGAATGGCACTCAATGCCTTGGTGCCAATTTTGTAAGTCATTGCAGTGTACCACAATATTCTTCTGATGCATGGATTCTGATATTAACTGTAATTGCGTATAATATCTGAGAACCATGAAAACATAAATAGTTGTGAGATTATCTTTGTAATGCAGAGGATATTCTAATATAGGGGCGCCCCTGTAAACACTTGTGTGCTATCACTGGATTCTGATGAGAGAGCTCATGTGTGCTGTAATATGGTGCATGCATTTATATAATCTGGCACAAGTACACAAAAAAATAGGCTCTAGAAGTAAGGATAGTTGGCAGATGATAGGTTCATAATATACTGTATAGAGAGTTTATTGCCAAACCGTGATAACAAGAGCACACAACAACTAGGCAGATCATAGTGTACATAACAGGGGTACACCATAACCACGATATATAAATCAGGAAAGTGGAATGGCTTGAAAATACGGTCTTGTATTGCCGCTAGTATTTGAAAGTGTATCGATCACGTACAGGCCAGCTCTATCACTTGTTGACTGCAGATGTCCCTGTGCCCCTTCCGGACAAGGAACATACTGTACGTACTAAATACAAAATAAAAAAAGAGGAACGTGTTAAAGAACAGAAGAGGAAGCATATTCTTGAGGTTCCGCTTCATTGCATACAATGTTGGTTGCCCACTCATGATGAATCACAGCACCCAAAGAAATGCAATTCCATGTTGTCTCTCTATATGTGACAATTTTGAACAAGAGTCATTAGGATCATATTCTGAACAAGAGTCAACAGGTGGGAAGCCTATAAGTTTCATTGCATCCAGAATGGCACTCAATGCATTAGTGCCAATTTTGTAAGTCATTGCAGTGTTTAGTTTCAAGAGTGGACTGCTGCTAGTGCGACACAAAGCAGCTACACGGCTCATATTGTAGATATAACGGGGGAAACCGTAAGCATCAGAGTAAAATTAGCAAAGTGGAACTTGCTGGAATATATGTGCTAGTACTGCCGGTACGGCTAGAAAGGCTTCGGATACTAGTTCTCTTCAACTAAAGGTGCGGTACTGTTAATATCAGTGTAACTCTCAAAGGCGACACAGCTCCCTGCATTTCCTTGCTATTCTTATAGGATTCAAATGGGCAGGTCAATACAAATCATATTCCTATGTTTACAAAATCCTACGAATCAAAGAGGCTCAAAGTGTCCATCACAACCGACCCTATAGACCTCTACACTGCAAATGTCCCTGCTCATCTTCAGTACAAGGAACATATTGTACTACTATCATACTCCCTCCGTTCCAAAATATAGGTCTTGGTAGAGATTTCCACTATGGATCACATACATATATATCCAGATACATTTTAGAGTGTAGATTCACTCATTTTTCTCCATATGTAGTCCATGGTGGAATCTATACAAAGACTTGTATTTAGGAACAGAGAGAGTGCATATTAAAGAAGAATGGAAGAGGAACATGGTAAAGAAGAGCAAGCAGATTTTGGATAATAAAATGTTGGATGTGCAGTGCCCACACATGATGAACCAGAGCGCATTAAGAATGCAACTCCCAGCTATCTCTCGGCCATTTCAGGCGGTTGGATGAAGATCCTACGTCTCATAACCCTTCTTCTTCCTCGTCTCTGATTCTTCCCATACAGAACACCACACGGGCCGCCGGCCGGACCACCGGCCCCCACCGCCTGTGTACCTCCGCCACCCCCACCCCCCACCCGTGTTGAGTTTTCTTTGTTTGGCGAGGCCCCACAACCACCCGAGCCCCTTCATTCGCACCGGCCAACTCCGGCGAGCTTTGTAAAACCGACTGACCCAATTTTGAAATTTAGTCTACTGTGATTTAACTAGTGTGGAATATAAAAGGGGAAAACCATAAGCATTGGGAGTGTAGTGTTGAGCGTGCCATGGCGGATCTGAAGGTGCAAACCGGACAAAGGCAACTTCGCAACCAAGACAAGAAATTAGAGTAAAGCAGTGGCGATCTATTTTCTTGCTCCGATAAATAAGTTGAGCAGATACAAAAGAGTACCGCCTCTGGTGCGACGTTGTGTATGCATCTGCTGAGAATTTGACGGTGCTGCGGTAGCGATGGCTGTTGGCGGCGTGGAAGCAGATCTAGGAGGGTAGAGGGTGACGGCGGGGCGTGGTGGACGAGGCGGTCGTAGGAGCGGCGCCTGCAAGGTGGACGACGGCAGGGATGAAGCGAGGGTACGGGATGCAAGGATCCCGGTCCGAAGCCGTGGATGAGAGAGGTCGATCTCTTGTAATGGACGGCGGCGTCAGGGTATCAGCTCTGGCATGGTGGAGAAGGACGGCGGTGGATGGGGTGGCGGACGTCGGCGGACAGAGGAGGCTGGGGTGGAGAGGGTGTTTTGGCGCCCACGGAGTACGAATGGGAAAAAGGGACGTAGAGAGGAAGGGGGAACCATGTATTCAGGGCGCGCTTGTGTCAAATGCGAGGAAATTTACAAACTTAGCCCCCGTTTCAAATTTCCTACATCACAGCAATATTAGTCGGTTGGGGATAGGACGGTAATCTCGCATACACCAAATATTAGCCGACGAGAGTTTGTTTTTGGCGCCCATCGTGTATGAATATGAATAGGGGAGGGAGTCGATTTCGGCCGAGGACACACTGTGTTTTGGCGCCCACCGTGTATAAATCCGGGTGAGAGGCGGTTACGTCACGTTCGGGTGAATTACAAACCTACCCCTATCGAAACCTATAGAAATCCAGCAGATAGGCTTTGCGTGGCAGGGATAGCCAGTAGTAATTTCCATCTCGCAGATTTTGGTTTCGGGCGGTTACTGCGACTTTCCCCGCTTCGTTCAAATTTTCCAGAGTGCATGTTTACCGTGCCAACTCAATTTGAATCCCATTTGTATTCCATTTTTTTCGGGCGGGATCCATTTTCAATTGGAATTACATTCTATATACATCATTTTATATATATACTTTCAAAAGCACAACAAAGAATTCTGCTCATTTATATGTATAATATGATTTACAAATACAATGATCTCAAAACCTTAAGGTTGAATTAAAAAAAATTACCAAATTATGTTCTACTAAAATGTATGGATCAGTAATATCTACATATTAAATAACATAGATGTGCGTGAATTCATATGAGTATACATGTTTGATAGATCAATTTTGGTTCGAGTATGGATTACATGTATCATCATCTCGAATTCAAATATTTGAATCCCTTTTATATTCACTCCTTTCACGTCCATCTCTCTCGCATGCATGCTCCTTTATGTAGGTATCACTCTCTTTTCTCCAGCTCACCCGCGCGCTCACTTCATGTTTCTTCTATCCTCGCAAACATGGTCTCTCGACGTCTCCCTTGAGAGGTGTCACACTCTCCCTATCATTATACATTACACGGTTTTCATTATCTCTCACGTCTCTACTGTTCTCTGGTATCACTCGGTACCTAAGCTTTCTTTTTCACCGCCACACACACAGTCTCCACTCGTCTCTCACTTTGTCTTTCTCTCAATGGGATTCACTGACACACCCTATATGTCTCTAGATATGACTCATACCACTAAAATTACTCTCTCTCTCTCTCTCTCATGTAGACACAACATTTGTTGCGGTCTCCTTTTCGTCTCCATCCCAGACTGACATTATTCATTTGTTTACCGATCAGACAACCCCCCCATCTCCCTCTCTCTCTCAGACACACACACGCAAATCCTGCTTTCACTCCCGTTCCCGACTACCGTCTCTCTCTCACACACACAAAACTCTCGCTTTCGCACCCCGACTCGTATTTCTCTCACAAACATTTACAGACTAGCCACTAGATAGGTTTATATACCCACACACTCGTGCTTCTACTCCCCTTCCCGACTACCGTCTCTCTCTCTCACACACAAAACTCTCGCTTTCGCACCCCGACTTGTATTTCTCTCACAAACATTAATCGCACTAGAAAAAAGACACATCTGTGACATTTTGGGCCGAACGAATTTTTTTTCTGTCATACATATGACACTTCTATGACGATAATTGTGAAAAAACCCGGTATCATCATAGATGTGGTGGGCTCCTACTTCTATGATAAAAAATCATGACAGAAAATGGGCTTTTCGTCCTGGGCGGGTCGGAGACGCAGCTGCATGACATTCTTTGGGCCGTCCATGACGAAAAAACCGTGGTAGAAGCCAGGGGGAGGAAAATTTCGGGGAGTTGCCGATTACGGTGGGAGGTCGTGGGCCGAGCGATGCGCGTTTCTCTCGTACACGTACGTGCGTGTGTGCGAGGCGTTGGCTCTAACTGAACCCGAGCGAGGCATTGGGCTCTAACTGAACCCGAGCGATTGCACTGCAGGCTACGCGTTACTAAACCCGAGCGATCGATCGATGGCTGTTAACTGAACCCGATGGAGCGATTCCTTCGCTACTGCTGCACATTCTCAAGGGCTGCTGCACGCTTTCTTTTAGCCTTTACTAGAGCCACGAGGACACAAAGAGCTGACGACTCCACTTGGCTTGTGTGTAATCCAGCATCATCTGGGAATTTGCACCTTGTGTCTAATCCAGCATCATTAGGGAACTGGCACCTTGTGTGTAATTCAGCCTCATTTTGGAAGCATGATCTCGAGGTTGACCATACTTCCCTCCTCGCAAGAACTGCATCCTGACATGAAGTTACTTCTTTTTTAGATCAATACTCAGAGCAACCCAGATCCATTTAGTAGAAGCCAGATAAACAGAACTCGGAGAAGTGAATTCGAAAGGAAAAAAAAATATAAAAACAGACTACAAGGTGAGAACGCCCACTTCCTACATCAAGGTAAAAACGAAAGCATTAGGACGATTAAGACTCTTCTTATTATACATCGAAGAACACCAGGCTTAAGAGAAACAGAAACTACAACATATACACATCGAAGAACACGAGGCTAAACGAAAGTAATTGAAAGGGTGTTATTTACCAAAGCTCGTTTTACACATTCGGTGCAACTCCTCTTTAACTTGCCACGCTCCTTGAAGATGTCCCCAATATCCCGTCTTTGTCTTCATTGCTACTCTGCATGTTCGCACTTGTGGTTTTAAAATCTCAACATGACAAGAAAAATATACTACTAGTAATACTCGCGCATATTTTGGGCAACATTAAAGCACTCGTCTGCCATCTTAGAGCATCTCCAACAGAATCGCAACGCATGGCGCTTTAAAAAGCGTTTACAGTGCTGAGATCGAGAAGTAGATAGACTAGAGAGTAGAGGATAGTTCTCAGCATTGATAGATAAAATAAAGATAATTCAACTACTCCTCGTCGTCCGACTCCTCCTCGATGATATCCTCCTCCGACGTCTGACTGTAGGCGTGAAGATACAGATCATCGTCGAATTCCCAGGGCGACGTTGCTCCTAGCCTCATATTGAATTGAGCGTCCGCTTTTCGCCTACGCTTGTCCTCGTGATAGGCGGCTCACTCCGCCCTCCTCTTATCCCTCTCCACCCTCCTTTGCGCGTAGAACTCGTGCTCATTGATGATGTCCTGCGGGAAGTGTTGGCGCCACAGCGCCATGGCTTCCTCGTCCATCTCGGCGATGCCGAGATGGTGCTCCCGCCTCCAGTTGTCGCGACGATCCTCGTCGGTGGTAAGCCGCAGCAGAGGCGCGAGCTCCTGCGCCCGCTCCCGCGTCGGCATGTTGGGGTAGTTCAATGTTCTATGAGGCCATCGGAGGCACAATGCCGCCGCGTCGTATGCGTGGGCGGCCTCGTTGGCGGTGTCGAAATTGCGAAGGCTGAGGCGCATACTGCGGAACCAGATCTCGGCGGAGAATCCGCCGGAGGGGCGCACGCGGACGCCGCGGTATCCCCAAGTTTCCCGGCAACGCGGCGGCATGGTGGCGCCGCGGCGGCAAGGCAAGAAAGAGCGGGGAGAGAGCGGTGGCGAGGCACAGAGAAGGGAGAGAGCAGTGGCAAGGCACAGAGCGATGGGAGGGCACGCCGGACGCCGCGTGCCAAAACTAGCACAGCACGATACAGGAGTGACGCAGAATACAAGATGATATTCTGTTGGACAATGGAAGCTATAACCAATTACTTTTACGGGAACAATAGCACCCAGGAAATTTGAAGGGTAGGTATGAACAAAATTGGAACTACACACGTACTGCTAAGTGATTCAATACACACATTACCAATCGAGGAGGAGAACGATGGTCACGGTGGCCTTTGTGAGTCATGGTCGGCAACGGGAGTCGGTTCATTGTCCACGGTGGTGGTGCTTCTGTGCTTGGTGTCGGCTTCTGGGAAGCAGATCCGAGACCGTGGAAGACTATGCCGGGGAAGAGGCTCTGTGTATGACGACGACGGTGGACCGGCTCCAGTGCGGCATACGAGGTCGTCGATGAGGCAGATGCGCTGCGGTGGACGAGTGTGCCGATGTAAAGGGGATGAGCACGAAGGCTGCGGCGCCGTGGAGAAGTCAATTTTGCGGTGGGGATAGAAAATGGGGAGTATTCAGGTGTACTACTCTGGGTGCCAGGGTGGGGTTGGCTGGGTAGGGTGAACCTGAATTTACGAAAACAGCCCCCTACCAAGCGTCATCCGTAGGACTGTTCCGAAGGCTACGATGGTAACTTCCCACTGCTCGAATCAGGGTCGCGGGAGATTTTCCCGCCGACCTCAAAATTTTGTGACACTAAACTCCCTGTGTGGAGTGTTGAGTGATTCGGCTAAGGGGATGTTTGGTTCCGGGCACTTTTTTGTGTTGGGACTAAAAAAAGTCCCTAGCAAACAAAACAGGGGGGAGAGATTTTTTTGGGACATTTTGCTAAAAGTCCTTAGAAGCACCTCCTTGAGAGTCTTTTTCAAAAAGTCCCAGGGACTAGAAAAAGTCCTAGGACTAGAGAACCAAACACCACCTAAGCAACTAGCGAGTAGTACTAGTAAACTCTGCATATTAGGTTTGACCGAAGTCAAACTTACTAAAGTTTGACCAAGTTTATAGAAAAATATAAACATTTACCATAACAAATATGTATGATGTGAAAGTACATTAAATAATGAATCTAATGGTATTTATTTGTTATTGTATATGTTAATATTTTTTGTTATAAGCTTTCTAAGAGTTTACAAAACTTGACTTTGACCAATGCTAATATGCGGACTTAAATAAAAACGGAGGGAGTACACATTTGTTTTCTTAGTTTGTAGTGAACTAATCATTTGTTGAAATTGTGAAATAAATATATTAGGCTATACAATTCAATAGTTACAATCATTGTCGAATCCCAAGATGTATGCAAGGTCTATAGTACTTCACAACATGCTCAAACTCACATAATCCCAGTCAAATGAGAATCTAAATGCATTTCATAGTTATTACTTGCAGGATGCAACAAAACCAACCATAACTCTACATCAGCCATTATAGAAGAAACATTTTGAACATATCCCAATGTGTGAATGAAACGTTCAGAGAGAGCTTGCAAAGATGGAGAAGATAGGGCGGGAAAGATTGTATGTATGTGGACGAGAGAGTAGGAGACAAACGTAACGAGACAGGGGGAGAGAGATAGAGAGAGAAAAAGAGAGGAAGAAGTTAGGTCTGTGAGAAAGATGGAGACTTGTAATATACGTGAGATGCGTGTGCATCCGGATTCTGTATACGTGGAAGGAGAAGAGGCAACATGTTCGATGAGAGAGCTGGAAAAACATGGATGAGAGGGGAAGGATCTCGCGGGTTTAGGGATTGATAATTTTTTGCGGGGGAGAGAGGGATTGGTAATTTTGTGTGTGAGAGAGAGAAAGAGAGGGTGGGGGAGGAGTCAGTCAGCCGTCGTCACATCATCCTGCTTCCAAATGGCCCCGCATTCTCTAGCGCGATGTGGTCGTCGTCTTCGATCTCCTCGATGCTCTCTTTCAAGATTGAGGTGTTGTGCATGTTGGGGTGCAAAGAAGCACAAGCGAAAGTGGTCGCCGTATAACCTTGGATGGTGATGAATTGTGTGATCGGGGGAGGGTGTGTGTGTGTTGTGCTGTGTGTGTGTGTGTGTGTGTGTGTGTGTCAGATATTAGGAGAAAACAAACCTAAGGAGAGAAATGTGTATTCACGAAGAGATTGTGCGGGCCTTGAGGTGGGCCGGGGCCGGGTGATGGTGTCAAAATGTGCGCGTTGATGCATGTGTTACATGCGATCATGCGAGTGATGGACGAATCGAGAGAGATGGTTGTTGTGTTACGGATGATCCTCTCTCCTCTCTCTCTCTTTGTCTCTCTCTCACACACACACACAAGTAAACTAGAAGACCGTTCTCTCATGTATACACAACGTATCGGCATCTGTCTATGTCTCACTCATGCATGATCATTTGCACATTCACACATCTCTATGTCTGTATCACACGCACACCATCTCCACATTGCCCTTCCTCCACAACACACATATGGACACATACACACGTTCTCTCTCAATCATACACACAAAATCAGTATTAAAAAAAACTAGGGCGCACCTAAAACGTCCAAATCCAAATAAACACGAACTGGAGCTAAATTCAGATATATGGAAATATTGCAGCTTCAAGAACTTTTCCAGGAAAAAAAAGTTGAGTAATATTCGGGGATTGTTTTCACACACACAAAAAGTTTCGGTGGATGTCCTTCGAGCCGACACGGTGACGCACCGTTCGATCGACCGCGCTGCCGCGGTTCGCGCGCTTGCACAGGATTCTGTATCGTGGCTGTGGTACTAACTAATAAAAGTGCTGCCTAAGTCTGATGTTTACGTGTACTAGTACGGTTTTCTTTTAAGTCTGACCAACCTTATATAAAACTAAAGTAAGCTCCCATACGCGCACTCATCAATATGCCGCCGCCGCCGTTGCAAATGTCGGCGCCCGCCTGCTCCGGCAAACAATTTCTCGCCCATCACCGCCATGTCACCGCCATCCCTGTGCCATGAAGCCGAAGGCTCGCCCGCTCACGTCGTCTGCAGTCCCTCCTTGTGATGCCGCCGCACTGCCAAGCACGCGAGCAGCTGGTGGAGCCGCGTCTATGCACGCAACGTACAAAGAGGAGGACGAGCGCGTGCTCCAGCACGCCGGCGAGGAGGAACTAGCATGGCATTGTCGTCTCCGCCCGCGCGAAGGAGGCGCGCATGGTGGCTGTCGCGGCGGAAGCCAGTCGTGCACGCATCGAGCCCACAAACCGAGTGCGGACACGGAATCTACCTTCGAGACCTTGAATGCCACGTGGATCCTGCAATCTGAAGGAGCAATTTGGGTCAATCGACTCTTGTGAGCCGTTTGATGCAACATGTATGGCTAGAAGGGCTTCTTCCACCTCTTCTGTCGTCTTCTTCCTTCGCTCCGTCGAACTTCTTTCACAAATCGACTGACCCAAATTATACTACTAGTACGAACGTATTAAGTACAGTAGGACCATGAAGATACGAGCAGTAGTACCAACTGCAAGAAGAACAGTAGTAAGACATAGTACTAGTACTACTGTATGTACTAAAGAGTTCAAATAACGAGAAAGAACATAAACATAGTTCTGCTGGGGCCTCAGCACAACACACCCTTGAAAATAAACTAAGCAACTAGTCCGCTTGACACTACAGTAGAACCAGCATGAGCGACGACACTGCCACCTACTCGGAGTCCGAGTCCACGTCCTCGACTTCGTCCTCGTCCCTCATCCTCTTCCTCTTTGCCGACGCTTCTTTGCTTGAACCAGACACTGGGCTCTGCTTCTTCATCCAACCCTTGTAGATATTTAAACAAAGGTAGGCATCCATTGCTGTGTATAGGATGTGATCTTCATCTAATGTGTTCGACTCCCATGCATGATGAAACTCGTGATGGGGTTTCTTCAGTTTAGCGTACGAAGGATCGATCATGGCTGCTGCCAGGGTCAGCATTGAAGGTTGAGAGGAGGACACCAGCCTTTCCTTCTGGAGATCAAAGGGCTGTCCTATAACGAGACCTATCTGACGCAGGACATCACTGTCGTTCCTAAAGCCTACAGTAACGAATTTCACTCTTTCGTCCTTGAGGAATTCTTAAAATCCTGGCACTCAATGTCGGCATGGCATATATGGTAGACCAAGCAAACGTTATGTACGCAAACCTAGATCACGGCGGGCTTCTTCCTCTCTGCCTCCTTTAGAATCTTCTCTCTTTTCAGGACTGTGATGTACTCAACATCTAGCCCAGCGACCCACTCATCCGTTGAACTGTTGAACATGCGTAGGAAACGAGTAAGGCATGCTTTCACCGTCGCGGATCCACGTGTGTAGATGACGATGAACTCATCGCCGGTGATGGCTCTAACCTGGTACTCAGCGGCGACCAGGGAGATTTGGGAGGCCATGGATTTTGGAGGAGGGATAGGAAAAGTTGAACTGTTGTACCCCGCAAAAAAACTGGGAGCGAACTAATGTGAAAGGAAGGGACGACTGGGAGCGAACTATTGTAAGGTAGAAGACGGGGACGAGTAGGGCGTGCGAACGGCATGGGGTTGCTAGATTGCCCAGTGGATAAACGGCTGCAAGCCCCCAGAGTTCTCGAGAACTATGCGGGTCCCACTAGATGTCATGTCTACTACACCCATATCGTAGGCCTGACGGTATAGCTTCTGTCTGTTTGCACGCCATGCCGGCGCGTGGATGTAACTTCACATAATTCCGTCAACCGTCGCGCCTCCCACGACCTTCGCCTCCCTCGCGCGGTCGCGCCCTTTGAGACTTTGAGTGGCTATAGATGAGCAAATTTGTTTTGCCTACTCCGCATGCATGATACTCCCTCTGGTCCTTTTTACTCCGGTCAACCCTTTGCTAAGTCTTTGACCAAATTTATACTAAAAATATCAATATCTACAATACTGATTATAATGAATATAAGAACTACGTTTTATAATGAGTGTAAAAATATTGATTTAACATTGTAAATGTTGATACATTTTTCTATAAGTTTGGTCAAAGTAGAGGTACATTGACTTCAGACAAAACTTAAATACACAATGCAGACTAGTTCCTCTGTCCAGGTGCGTGCCATGTCCTATCTTGTCATCACAATAAGGTTAGCTATTAGAGTACTACTACCTCCCTTCTAGTTAAAAGGGCTCGATTCAAAATTTTCACCTACTCTTAGCAAGAGATAGCAGAGGTGGTGGAATAGTTTTTGAAGTCTGCAAAAGTACTCCACTAATGCTATCGTTCTTCACAAAAAAATGTGTTTACCAATGCATGCATGAACACTAGTTACTCTAACCCCCCTCTCTTCTTTAATTCTTTGCCACATCAGCATGTTTGCTATTCCCGTGTGCATGAGGCTAGTTGTAATGGTAGTATCATAGCTAGTATCATGCGTGTCAACTAGGCAATTTTGATGAGGTGTCATAAAATTAAATGAAGAAAAAGAGGGTTGAGTATCATATCATGATACTGTATCATAATAAATGCTATACTACTATGTGTCATACATGGTAATAAATAAAGTACTACATGATACTAGTATATGATACTATGCATTAGGGAGGTAGTATCATATACATGATATTAGTATATGATACTTCCCATTACAACCAGCTTGATACTACCAGCTAAGGTACCACCATTATGGTCAGCCTTAATCATCGCATGCAATAATTTAGTGCACCTTGAAATATGAACATGTGTGGGGCGTGTATGTTTTTAATGACTTGAGACTATACCTAGCCCGACATGCAAGATGACTTATTATGCACCATTCCCCATACCTGCAGGAAGCCCGTTCGTCTCGAAATCTTTTCCTCTCCATGTGTGGAAACAATATGTCTGCCAGACTCTCCTTCTCCCTCCGGCGGTCCCACCACTCCACCCCGTGTGGAAAAAATCTGCATGCATGACTCTCCTCCCCCCACGCTCATCCAATCCGTTGTGACCAGCAATATTTTCACCCCTTCCCTCCCTCCGTAATTTACTCCAACAAATATGCCCACGTAGCTGTTATGTTAATCACGGAACGTATCTTTCGGGACGCTGCTTCAGTTACTTAAATGCAGGTGCATTGGGTCACTGACATATGGGCCCAACAAGGGTCTGGCCCACATGTCAGTGACACAACTGGACCTGCAGTTAAGTCAGTGCAGCTCAGTCCATATCTTACGTAGGTGTGCCATTGCTCGCTATAAATACTGCGCCTCCCACGGCACTCAGAAGAACGCTCACGTTCATCGCTATCTCCTCCCCCTCCCTCTCACATCGACCACCATGGCATCGCCCCTCCCAAGCCCTAAGCGCCCCTCGCTACACCGCCCAGACGGTCACGCGTCACTATTCCTTTCCTCGCCGCCACTAGTCGAGTTGGACGTGCCGGTGTTCCACTCCTTGCCGCGACGCGTCGAGGTGGATGCGTCGGCTTTCCACTCCTCGCCGCGACGCGTCGAGGTGGACGCGTCGGCGTTACCAATCTCGCCAGCATGCGCATCGGAGGACGCATCGGCTCCCTGCTACGAGGAGAACGCCGCGTCACCCGCCGAGCCCCCCAGCCTTGAGGAGGTTTGGACTGAAATGGTTGTTGCCATGTGGGAGGCTTTGTCGCCGGCAGAGCACGCCAAAATAGACGCGGAGAAGAAGGCCGAGGAAGAGAAGCGCATCGCAGGGCAAGCTGCCTGGCAGGTCTATGTCGTGTCCGAGGGAGTCAGGCAATTGGCTATTTGGCAGAAGGCTCGTGCAAGGGCCGTGAGGGTGGTGGAGGACACCCGTGCCAAAGCCCTGAGTGCAGTCAGGCCCAAGCACCTCATCTAAGCTTGGCGGTACGTGGACTGGGTGCACGCTTCCAGCGAGGAGGAGTTCCTGCTGGCGCCGGATCACCACACCGGTGAGATCATGCTCGCCCGCCGGCAAGCCGCCAATCAGCACCTCGCGAGTTGCGAAGCTGAGGAAGAGGCGTTGTGTCGGCGCTCTGGGAAACGGCCGTGCACCAGGGCACTCATGGCGCGCCGCAAGCGCTCCTGCGAGCGTTGTGGCTTTTAGTATGGAGTATAGTTTAGTTTCGTAAGGTGATCTCATTAGTTTTGGGACCCAAATGATAAATCCCGAACGTTCGGGAATTATTAGCGTCCTTAATTAAGTATGTAAGAGGGAAAGTTTGTAAACCTTGTGTATCCGTGCGCATTTTGTAAGTAGTTGCATGCAGCACAAACTTTAGTACTATATACTATCGCACTACACGTCAATCTATATATACTTGTAAATGGAAATATATGCTTGCAGACTATGCTACTCCCTCTGTCCAGGTGAATAAGTCATCTTTGGTTGTGCACTGACCAAGTAGGAGGGAAGACTTTATACACCTAGACAGAGGGAGTACTACTATTACTTATGTATGGCAAATGCACGTTTTAACATTACGATGCAGTTTTTGTAAAAGTAGAAAAACAGCAGTAGTCAAGCTTGTGAAATGATTCAATGCAAAACAAATGAAAAATTCTCGTTTGATTGTTTACTTTTAGCTTCCTTCTCTATGGTTATTTCTCTGTCGTACTTTGTACGGAGTATCTAACTTGTCGGAAAGGCATGCAAATTCCCAAACCGCTTCCTACACCCTGTATCAAATTTTTTGCCTAACAAGTTGTGCCGTGCAATTGGAATTCCAACTTGAGTACTAGTACTACTAGTAGGAGTACCAGGGGCCAGTTCGTTTAGGCTTCTACTCCATTCGTTCCTAAATGTAAGTCTTTTTAGAGATTCCACTACAAACTACATACGGATGTATATAGACATATTTTAGAGTGTAGGTTCACTCATTTTGCTCCGTATGTAGTCCATAGTGGAACCTCTAAAAAGACTTATATTTAGGAACGGAGGGAGTAGATTAGTAGTTATCCCTTTACTATACTAGCTTCGTCCTGGTTTACTGGTCCCCATTGTAATCTATGTCAAATTTTGATCATAAATTTAACTAATGTAATGTTTGTGATGTCACATGCACTAACATTTTATCAATTAAATCTTTGGTCAAAATTTACCACAAATTACAATGGTAACGAATAAACCAGGACGGAGGTACTCCCTCCATTTTTGTATACAAGGCCACTATAAAAAATACATTTTGCATCTATACAAGGCCACCAACAGTAATCGAGACAAACATTAATGATGTTTCCTCGTACTAGCATGCAGGTAGTGGATGATAATGACAAACTCATCTACTTCCTCTCTCACGGCCACTCAATTTCTTCTAATGTGCATGCTCCCTATTAATTAACCCGGTAAACGAGAAAATAAATTGACTTGTAAAGCACACATTGATTTTTATCTTGGTACCTGTAATTTGAGTTCGTGGCCTTGTATATAAAAATGAAGGGATTACTAGTAGTTTAGATGCCCAAATAAATGAGTGAGGCGCCTTAATGTTACTCTTGACCGTGACTAGTCTTATGGGAAAAGTTGGGGAAGAGACGGCTTATTTTTTAAGCCGCCAAAAGAACTGGCCCTAGGAGTAGTATCTAGAGATACTAGGAGTAGTAGCTGGGGATCGAGTGTGCGAGATGAACCGGAGAAAGTAAATGCAGAGAGATGAAATGCAAAAAAGACGGAGGGATGTGATGGTTGCTTGTCCGTTTATTTTACCAGGCCACTTATTACTGGCAGTGGTTGGGTTTTGTGATATGACGGCTTTACTGCCACGCCACAAGCTGGGTGAGACTCCCGTGCAGCGCTGCCCTCTACACCTATACTACATTGGTCGTGGTTTATTAGTCCCCCATTGAATTTGACTAAAGATTTAACTGACAACATGTTAGTGCTTGTCAACAAAAACTATATCGTTGGATTCGTATTTGAATATAGTTTTGAATGATATAATTTTAGGTGACATGCATTAGCATTTATCGTACTATATATAATGTTAGTTCAACTTTTGGCCGTACTACTCTACTCAAGCAAGTTAGGGCATAGTAGTAGGTACTATCACTACTAGGAAAACCCTTATAGATAGAAGTTTACCAGTAGCGTTTGTTTGTGACCCAACGCTACTAGTACTTAGTAGTAGAGCTGGCTAGACGCTACCTGTATATGTTAGCAGCAGCACTTGTTTCCTAAACCCACGCTACTGCTAAGTGTAACACACCACAATATCTGATCACAAAAATATTAGCAGCGCTCGTCGCCCAACCAGCGCTACTGTTAGTTTTGGATCTATAGCGCTTGTTGATATAAACACGCTACTGCTAATTTTTCTATCTATAAAATTTTACCAGTAGTGTGTTATTTTGGCCCGCGCTATAGGTAGTGCACCACCAGTCGAAGATATTTTGCAAGTTGCCATAGCAGTAGCGTGCATAGGCGACCCACGCTACTGCTATGCCCGCTAGCCACCTACCACCTTTCCCCTCCTTCCTCCCCTTTTTTCTTCCTCCCCCCTTCCCTTTCTCCCCCTTTCCTTGCACCTTTCTTGTTCCAATGCTCCCCCTCCACCACCCTCCATTAGAGCCGTCCCTTCCCCTCTTCTTTGCCCTTCCATCACTCCCTCTTCTTTGCCCCTCCACCACACCCCTCTTCTTTGCCCTCCACCACCACCCCATCCATTAATGCCCTCCCTACCCCTCTTCTTTGCCCTCCACCACCCCCTTCCATTAATGCCTTCCCTCTTCT
>NC_041391.1:684814279-684818808 GCF_002162155.2 Triticum dicoccoides
TAATGCCCTCCCTCCCCCTCTTCTTTGCCCTCCACCACCCCTTCCATTAATGCCTTCCCTCTTCTCCTCTCCTCCCCTCTTATCTTCTCCTCTCCCTCTCCTCCCACTCTCTCCCTAGCAAGCTAGCTAGTCAGAGCTATATATCTATAGAGCTACTAGGTAATTAAGAAGAAAGGTGCTCGATATCCCTCTCGATACATAGGTGAGCAAAAAAAGTGTTTGTGTGGATAGGACCGAAACTATATATATGGGCGATATGAGAATGTACCGAATTGTGGGTGGCATAATTTGAGTTGCCTACATTGTGTATTTGATGAAATAATGTGGGTGACATTAGTTGCCTATGTTTTGCCAAAATGTCGATTCAATTCCGTTTCGGCGAATTTCGGGCATGCAAACTCAATATGTCCTATGTTTAGGGAAGGTCATGCCGAATTTTTGTATGAATTTGATCCATGCATGCATATATACGTGGTTATAATATTTGCTCCTCCCGCAGGTGATCATGAAGGTCAATGGAAGGATGGTGGAAAGATACTGGCAATCTTCTATGGATGACATGTATGAAAAAAGACTGAGGGATGTTTTATGTCCGTGTTGAAAATGCAAAGGAAGAGTCAGGCTTGACCCCTTTGAGGGTGGTAAATTCAAGGCGCACCTGCTCATGCATGGTTTCATGCATGGCCATACTCGGTGGATAAGTGAAGAAGAAGAAGATGATGAGGAGGAGGAGGAGGACGTTGACGGGGCAAGAAATAACGACACGGGGCCACCAGATGAAGATATGACCGATTATGTGCCCGAAGAGGAAGACGGCCTCAGAAATGTCGATGGCGAAGAAGACGTGGACACGCCACCATATTCGTCGCTACTAACTTCAGCCATGCGGGACCCGCTTGTTCGAGACCTGCTTTGCAAGAAGATGACTAGCGACAGAGCTGCTTCTAGAGAGGAGGCCAAACTGGCGCAACTGGAGGTAGACTCGATGACTCCTTTGTATGATGGTTGCAATAATCCCGAGGTGACCCGCTTGAGTTTCACACTAGAACTTCTAAAGATGAAGGCAAAAAACAAATGGATAGATACAAGCCTGGATGAGCTTCTCTGTGCCCTCTTGATCTGCCACATATTAGATATCACGCATGCATCAATGATTGCATCATATATCGGAACGAGCACGCGGAAAAAACCATCTGTCCAAAGTGCAATGCTTCACGATATAAAAAGGCTGGAAAGAAAGCTCCACAGAAAGTTGTATGGTACTTTCCGATCACTCCGCGTCTACAGCGGTATTTTGTAGATCCTAAGGAAGCAAAGCTTATGCGCTGGCACGCGGAGAGGGTGAAGCCAGATGACGGAGATGAACCAAAGCTGAGACACCTCGCAGATGCTAGCCAGTGGAGAGCATTAAATGCTGAATTTGAATTTTTCGCAAATGATCCAAGGAACATCGTGCTTGGTGCTAGTAGTGATGGCATGAATCCATTTGGCAACCAAAACACCAATCATAGCACATGGCCCGTGTTTGTATGGATGTACAACCTCGCCCCCCTGGTTGTGCATGAAGGAAAAATGCATACACATGGCTATGCTTACTCAAGGGACGAGACAACCGGGAAATGATATAAATCTATATCTCGGGTTACTGAAAGAGGAGTTACAGACCTTATGGACAACGCCGGCCAAGACATGGGATGCAAGCAAAGGAGAGTATTTCTACATGAGAGTCGCGCTGATCACGACGGTGCAGGACAATCTCGGTTACGGCTATCTCTCCGGCCAGGTGTGCCACGGATATTGCGGATGCACGAGGTGCATGGATGATACAACTTCTCTGCAGCTATCGAAAGATGGCGGGTCTTCGAAAATCATGTACATGGGGCATCAAAGATGGCTCGAGAAGGATGACCCATGGAGAAAGTGTGGAGATCTATTCAATGGTAAGGCTGAGCATCTAGCTCCCCCATGTAAGCGTAGTGGTGCAGAAATATATGAGTTATTGAAGAACAAGGAAGAGTGCCCCTCGCCGGGAAAGACGAAGAAAAATGCGTCGGAGCCCCTGCTGAAGATATGGAAGACGAGATCTATTTTCTGGGACTTGGAATACTGGCCCATACTCGACACGCCTCATAGCTTGTTCAAATGCATATCACAAAAAGTATCCTTGAGAGTTTGCTTGGAACATTGATGAACATGCGTGATAGGACCAAGGATGGGCCGAAGGCAAGAAAAGACTTGGAATTTTTGAAAATCAGGAAAGATCTTCAAATGCCCGGTAAAAGGTCGTCAGAGGAGACCGAGACGGAGACGGAGACGGAAGATAGGGGCAAAAAAGTAAACAATAAGGAAGAACAATATTGCCCCCCCTCTTGCTTCACCTTAGATCCGAAGGAGGTCAATCAATTGTTCAAGTGCCTTGCCGGAATCAAAGTTAGTTTCGGATACTGTGGGAAGATAAGCAGATATCTGGACACTAAGAAAAAAAGGTTCAATGGTATGAAGTCTCACGACTGTCATGTGATGATAATGCAGTTACTCCTGGTTGCACTTAGAGGGATTATGGACACACATGTGCGTGAGACGCTTACTGACCTATTCCACTTTTTTGATGCCATCTCTCGAAAGTCGATCAGTGTGAAACAACTCCATAGGCTACAGGAAGAGATCGTTGTCATACCGAATGAGCTAGAAATGTACTTCCCGCCCGCGTTCTTTGATGTCATGGTGCATCTATGTGTCCACATCATGGACGACATCATCGACCTAGGGCCAAGATTCCTGCATAGCATGATGTCGTTCGATAGGATGAATGGGGTAATCAAAGGATTCATTCGTAACATGTCCCGCCCAGATGGAAGCATAGCCCAGGGATATCTGACCAAAGAGTGCATCTCTTTCTGTGAAAGTTATCTAACCAAAGACCATGTTGTTGGTTTGCCCGTTAACAAGCACTGTGGAAGGCTTGAAGGCGAAGGTCACACCAACGGTCATAGGGATGTGAATGTGTTACGCTCGGGCCAACAAAAAGACCTTGACAGGGCAAACTTAGTAGTGATACAACACCTAGATGTGCTAGAAGATTTCGTGACACTACACAAAGAGACCATCGCAAAGAAGTACCGTGACCGTGGGGTGCACAGGACGGATGCTGAAGTTATTAGAGAGCACAACTCCACTTTCTTGCATTGGTTCAAAGAGTGTGTTCTGGCTATTCCCCCGGACGAGGGTTGTCCGAATGGAACACTCATATACGCCTTAGCACATGGCCCCTCGACCAACCTCGTGACTTATCAAGCATACGATATCAACGGATATACGTTCTACACGGAGCAGAAAGATAAAAACAGTGATGACCAAAACTCAGGGGTGACGGTGGAAGCCATGACCGGGAATGTAATTGAAAGATATTACGGAAGGGTCGAAGAGATATAGGAGCTTAACTAATCTGGATTGCATAACGCGACGATGTTCCGTGTCAGATGGGCTAAAAATGTACATAGAGAAAACCGACATTTCACTACCATGTGTATACCCGACTCCGATGATAGCGGTACCATCAATGCCATCACCAAAAATGAGCCATGGGTACACGCTAGACACGTGACACAATGTTTCTTCATAACTGATCCGATCAATCCAAGCCGTGTTGTCATGAGGAGAAGCAAAAGGAGCATCGCCAGAATGGATGGAGTCGCCAACGAGGAAGACTATGACCAGTACGGTGATCCGCTGAGGGAAGATGATGCTGATGACGACGAAACATATGTCAAAAGAAGAACGAAGACTACATTACCTACGAAAGATCGTAATCCCTGGAGAAGGAAAAGTCACGACCATGGGCTCAATTATTCGACAACGAACAAAAGAGGGAAGAAGATTAGTCTGAAGCGTCGTCGTCGCCCAAGCTGACAAACTAATCCCAAAGTTTGTGTCTGTCTAGCTATTTTGTATACCGCTGATAGTGGTCAAATGATGTAAGATATATATTATACTAATTATTATCTGCAGAGTAACAATGTTATATTGCAAAATGAAAGAAAAAGAAAAAGAAAAGTGTAAATGAAAGAAAAAGAAAAAGAAAAAGAAAGGAAGTTTTGCAAAATAAAAAAATAAAATGAAAATAAAAAAATAAAAAGAAAAAAAGAGTTAGGAGTAGCGCGTTTTATCCAGGGAAGCGCTATAGCTAAGAAAAAGGAAAATAAAAAATAAATAAAGAAAAGAAGTAGAAGTAGCGTGTTTTTGCTGGACCAGCGCTATAGCTAAGAAAAAGGAAAATAAAAATAAATAAAGAAAAGAAGTAGCAGTAGCGCATTTTTGCTGGACCAGCGCTATAGCTAAGTTAGCTATAGCGCGTTTTGCTAACACGCGCTATAGCTAAGTTAGCTATAGCACCGGTCCGCTCGATCCCCTCTAACTCTCTCTCACTCGCTCCGCTCGGTCCCCTCTTAACTCCACCGCCGACGCCGCCCCGCCCACGCCACCGCCGACGCCAGCCCCACCCCGCCCGCCCGCCGACGCCTGCCCCGCCC
>NC_041391.1:684819507-684829252 GCF_002162155.2 Triticum dicoccoides
TCCTTCCACTCCGACCCCTCAGCCCCGGCTCTCTCTCTCTCTCTCTCTGACACCCTCCCGCTCTCTGCAGATCGGCGACCCCGGCGACCCCGACGCCGGCCACCGACCCCGACCCCTTCAGCGCCTCCCTCCATGAAGCAGCCGGCGACGCTGTAACACCCCAAAAATTTAACAAAAATTTTGATATTAAAATTTTGCCAAGAGTTTAAAATTTTGCCTGCAAGTATATTTCTGTTGATTTCAGAACTTTTCTTTCTTTATTAATGAGTATCTACCCAAGTGGATCCCTCCAAATATATTGGAGTTTTATGCCATCTCATTAAAACAATTTCTTAATCAGTAGATATATTTATTAAATTATTTCACCCTGAGCTTTAATCATTAAATGGCTTGTTTTCAATTTTGGAGCTCTGTTTGTACTGCAACCTGTTGATAACTTTAACTAATATTCCAACCAAAAATTGGAGATGTCATGTGATGCCCCTAGATCACTTTTGTGTAATAATAAAATTATTTCATTACTTATTTCGAGTGTTACACATGTTTTTCTTCTCTGGTCCAGTGGGCATTTTTGCACTACAACCCAATTAAATATTTCCCTAGAGCCTCCACCAAAATTATGGGATGTCGGTAGTAGCATGCCATCCAACTCTATGCAAAAACATAGTGATGTTCTTTGGAAGAATTGAGTGAACCAACCTCTTTTTCATTCTGGACCAAACTTGAGTTTTCTACTGCAACCCTATTATTGCTTGCTCTAATGACTCTGTGCTTTCTCATGCTTGTAGTCAACCCTGCAAAACCCCTAAGTCCAGGAGCATGCTCTCTTTGGAACACTTTTGGCCCTTGTAATAATGCAATTTACTTCCTGTCCAGAAGTGTAGTTTTGCAAAACTTGCACTAGCAAGTTTCTCCTTTTTGCAAACTAACTTCACCACCCTCTCTTACATCCATAGAGACACTGATCTAGAGAATTGGGCCACTCCAAGAACTACCTAGGCGCCTTTGGCATTTTGTCAAACACCCTGAGTGCACAGCCAGATTTGGCATGACTTCAAGTTTACTTGAAAACTTGAGCCCCTGACCAAATCACCATGTCCCTTGATTCCATTGCTAACCCTAGGCTATACCTGTTCATTGCCAGCCTCAACCGCGACCTCTAGGCTGCCTTGGCATTTCGTCGAGCATGTCCCGGGCGTGCTCTGGGCGCGCCCAGAGTGTGCGTTTGGCAGCCACGAGCACCCGAGCCGCCGCGTCACGCCCCGCACTCAACCCGATCCGTGACCGACCGCAGCCAGCACGCAATGTCCCCTTCTGCACCCTCCAACCCCGCAGCGCTCGCCACGCCTCCGGCAGGCCAACCGCTAGCCGCCACCGCCGCCCGACCGCTCCAGCGCTAGCCAGCGCCGCCCAAGCCACCAGCACGTGCCACCTACCCCCTGGAGCAGTGCGTGCTCATCCACAGTTTCGTCCTCTAGCGCGCGTCGCCGCCACGTCGCCCCAGCTACAGAACGGCGGTTGTCGGCAAGCTTATCCACGGGCGCCGCAAACCAACCTCCATCGCCTATATAAGGAGACCCCGAGCTCAAACCCGCACGCAGGCAGCCTCACACCATTCCGCTCGTGCCCCATTAGCCGTTAATCGAAAGGAGGGAGTCGTCTTCCTCCTCTCCGGCAACTCCAGCCGCCACCACGGCCCCGGCCATTCCGGCGCAACCAGGGCCTCCCCCTCTCCACTCTCTCCACCAGGAACCCCCTCATCCTCCCGTAAGCCCGTTCCCCTACTCAATCTTGATCGGGACTCGCCGTGGGCGAGATTTCACTTTTTCCGACGACCTCCGTCCGCCGCGGAGCTCGCCGCCGGCAGCTCCATCCACCCCAACAGACAAAACAACCACCGGAAGGACCGTCCCGGTCTTGCGGTTCCATCCCGACCATCTGGAGCCCGCGAGGAGCCGCCGTTCGCCGGCGTTGGTCGCCGTTGCCTCGCCGCCGTTTGGGCAGAGGAAGAGGAGGGAGAGTAGACTAGTCAAACCTGACTAGTGGGCTAGGTGGGCCCACTGTCAGTGACTCAGGCGCAGTCCACGCTGGATAAGTGGAAGCGCATTTCAAAAATGCGCCTTCGACGTGTACGTATATTTCGAAACGTTTTCTTTTTCTGTTTTTATTTTAAATATCAGATTTTTGACCAAACTTTGACTGGTTGTATCTTTTTAAATACAGCTCCAAATGAATTAATTCTTTTTCCTACCTCTTTCAAATATTGTCTAGTTTATTTTTAAGATTTATTTGAAAAAAATTAAAACAACTTGTGTGGCTGTTTTTATTTTGTGTGTTAATTCATATATATTCTTTTAAATAGGATTTTTGAAGATTTCAAGATGTTTTGGAATGCACCCTGCTTTCCCATGACCTGAAGGCAAGCATTCTGAACCCTGGTGTAATTTATGTGTGTGTTGTTTGAATCGGTGACAACAACACCGCGACGCGAGCATACGTCATTTTATGTGAGGAAGTGATCCTACACATGAGTGCATTCTAATGAGTTTATGCTAATGAAGTTGACATGATTCGTGATGGAAATCACCGTCATACGTCTTTCATGCATACCGGAAGCGAAGCCGTGAAGGCCTCTGTCTTGGGTAGACACGGTCTTCTTCGTAATACTCCATCGAGACAGTCGTGTCTGGTATGGCATGAGGGATATGTCGCGTGATGTTTCTATCTGTTGTGCGAAATATATGCATTGTTATGCTAATCATGCAGGAAATATTACAACCTCCTAAGTCGACCGTAGATCGAGTCTTGTGCCAGTAACCCCCATACTTGCTTCGTACTACCACTCATCTCTATGATAAGTAGAGTACGGTTCAGTAAGTTGTCAACCCCTTTCCTAGCACACACCATACAGAGAGGCCGTGGTGGAAGATACTGGAGGCATCCGGTAGTCATGCCATCGGGTCCGGGAGCATGGGTGTTTCGGTTGTAGCCGAAGGGGGTAGCTTCCCCAGTTTTGCGCGCGGTATAAATTTTGTGATCCCATGTTACATCGAGGTTGTAGCCTCCCCACTTAGAGTTTTGCTTGACAGGTGTCGTGGGTGATTCCAGACACATGCGAGTTAAGCTGGTGTGTGCAAGTTAGGTGTGTTTCCAACTAAAAGGCCGTAGACGGAAATAGTCCCGATGGACTAATGGAATCCATTACTCGTGGGTAAAGAGTACACCCTCTGCAGAGATTAAACCTATTCGAATAGCCGTGTCCATGGTTAAGGACTACAGTCTGGGATGGGTCAAGTGTCAGTCTTAGTGTTGATCTTCGGAGGTGAAACCGTTAAACCAGAACTGGAATTACTACCTGTAACTTGAGATAATTATGATTTTTATTATTGTGGACTAACCCGTGATATTATTGTTATTATCAAGTATCCCTGGGATGGTTCTACCTCCGGGATATTCACTATGTTTGTTTCTTTTAAAGCCCTTTATGTGGTGTCGCTCAGACGCCCGAATGTGGCATTTCTTTTAAAGCCCTTTATGTGGTGTCGCTCAGACGCCCGATTGTGGCATTTCTTTTAAAGCCCTTTATGTGGTGTCGCTCAGACGCCCGACTGTGGCATTTCTTTTAAAGCCCTTTATGTGGTGCCGCTCAGACACCCGACTGTGGCATGTTTGTTGTTTATTTCATAATTTTTATTGCTATGTTATTACATATTCATGATTAACATGCTCGTACGCAATAGAGTTTCATGTATCATTGGTGACTGACGTCTTAAGCATAAAATATTTTCAGCACATCATTGTCATATTATGCATGTGTTCATAATGTTTGCGAGTACATTCAAAGTACTCACTGGCTTGTCCCTGGCTATTGTCTTGGCCAGATTTTCTGGCGCGGAGAGGAGCGACCATGCCGACAGTCCCGTAACTTAAGCAACGGTGATAGCAGTCTCGCGAATATAGGAGTTAACCTGGTCAGCTGTTCCTGTGGAAACATGGAGTTCCATTGACACTGATGATCCACAAACCGCTTCCGCCATCAACCATTAGAAACCATTGGTTGTACTCACAAGCCAGAATGGTCTTGTACTATAGATTCTGTATTTTGCTTGGAATTTCTGTATCAAGTTGGTGCCTCATCAGCTAACAGTCATCCTGGGGCTGGTGAGCGCAAGGGCCATTTTCTGGAAATTATTACCCGGAGAATCGGTCCCCACAGACGCCCAGCAACGCCACCTAGCACTAGACATGTGCCTTACCCTCCCCTCCCAAGTGTTAATTAGCTTAGTTTAATTGTTGTTAGTGTTAGTTAGTGTTAGTTAGCTTAATTTGTTGTTAGTGCTAGTTAGTTAATTGATGTTAGTGTTAGTGTTAGCCCAGTGATAGTTAGTGTTAATATTGATGCATGTGTGCTGATGCCATTTTTGAAATTCAGTTAGTGTCAATATTGATGCATGTGTGCTGCTACTATTGATGCATGTGTGTTGCTGCTATTGACAGTAAATTCAGTGTGTGTGTGATGATTTGGTTGCTACTGATATCTTCTATGTAGTGAGATCAGTTTTGCAGCTTATATTGATGATTTGGCAAAATATTGACCTAAGTGACCTATGTTTTGCCGGAAATGTTGATTCATTTCCATTCCAGCAAATTTCAGGTGCTCTATATGTGCACTTTCTAGCAAAGGTCATGCCGAAATTTTCTGTGAATTTCGGCATGACTTGTGCTAGAAAGTTGGACATATTGAGTGCTTGAGATTTGTCGCGACGGGAATGAACGACATTTCTGGCAAAACAAAGGTCGTCACTTTTTTGTCATTATTCACTTATTATAATAAACTTGATAATTAAATGACTACGACATTGAACCCTAGGAAACATGACCGACACCGATGAGGCCGAGGGTTCTCACTCCCAATTAGGTCGAGCACATGCCTACCTCGACTTTTTGGCGGATCAGGAGAGACAGGAAGCTGGGTGTCCGACGGATGACGACGGTGGTGGTGCCGGCGCCGACAGTGATGCCACCAATGACACCGGCACTGAGACTGGCGCTAATGATGTTCCTAACTATAGCACGGAAGGTGGGACCTCCCAAGCCAGTGAGGGAAAGAAGGAAAAGAGGACACAACACTGAAATGAGCTCGGCACCGAAAGACTAGTGGTCATGGTGGTGCACCCTGGTGAGTTCGAGCCAATAGAGCCGCGAGAGGTGGCAGCGTGTTATGGTAACCAACTAGCATGCATCCTACGGAATACCGCTAACATCAACACCACAAAAATACGGAAGAATGATCAGTTAAAGAAGCTGCTTCTAAGTAGGTTGCACGCAAGATTCCTGTTCCCCGGTCGTAATGACAAAGTCGACCCATGGGAGGATCATGCCATGAAAAAAATCAACAACAAAGCCCTAGGGAAGTTCAGCAATGCATTGAGCGCTTGGAAAACTAGGGTGAAAAGGCGATTCAAGTAGACCATGAAACCTACGCCGAGATTGTTGAAGACAATCTGAAAATTACGATACAGGACTTTGAAAAGTTCAAGGAGACTTGCAATGAAGAAGCTACCAAGGCCAGGTCGGAGAGAGGCAAGTAGCTGCAGGCAAAGAACATGGGGAACCACCACCTTTGAAGTCATGGTTACATGGGAAAGAGGCCCGTGTGGGCTAAGGAGGACGCAGAACGTGAACGTCAGGGGATCCCAGACCCATTGGATGAGTTCACCGACCAGCAGGAGCACGACTTCATCAGGGCCCAATTCTCGTGGGACCCCAAGAAAAAGATTTTTTTCACTGACGGGCCGACTAGGAAATTCATGAGAATACTGGTAATTATCCTTTTACCACCTTACATATTAGCTTCTGATCAACGAAGTCTACTACATTCTAGTCGCATTCGTAAATGATTCATGGTCCATTTTGCAGAGAGAGCAACACAAGCTTCTGGCGGCCGAGAGCGACTCATCGTCTCAGTCGTCGGTGAAGTACAAGTGGGACACTCGTTTCAACCGGGCCATGAACATAATGATGGGACACATGCCCGGCCAGCGGCTGCAATATGGACGTGCGCATGGCACCGGGGATGGGGCCACTTGGAAGTACTATTATAGCGAGGACCCCGAGGCCAAAAGACAGAGAAAGAAGTTCAGTCAAGTGACTATCAACAAGAAGGTGGCGCGGGCGATGGAGAAAGCAAAAGTTGAGACCAAAGCTGAGATAATCGCTGCATGTAGATCTGATTTCATGGATGCCTTCACAACCTTGATTCCAACAGTGGTCACATGGGTGCAACAAAATCCAAATGCGACACCAAGTGAATTACCCATGCCCAGCTTCACCGGGAGAAACTCAATGAACATCGCACCCATACCCGTACCTAGTATGGCAACCGCACCCGCACCTCCTCCAGCACTTGCTCCTGCGCCCAGCTCTCACAGCATCCCTAGCTCCGTATCTGGCTTGAATGTCGGGCCGTTGACATTGGCTGAGCGCCCTCACGGTAAATACGCGTCGTCGCACCTTCATCAACTCAACTAATTAATTAATCTTCAGTTGTTGTTCTTTTTGGATCTCTGACGCCGCACGTATATGTCTTTGTAGGCTAACTCCACTCCGTGCACCCTCCTTTACAACATGAAGGGCGGGTTAGTGGATGTGGGGAAGGGTACTATAGTGAAGCCTAAGGATCGATAGTTTCACTGTCGGCAGATGCCTGATAGTGCCTTAAGGGTATCTGTGGCGAGTGTGAAAGCGGGCTACAAGGGTCTTCGTCGTCCGATACAAACCGATGGAGAGCATGACGAGACCCCCACGCAGCTTGGCCAATGCAAAAATTGGCCGATCCTATGGCCGAAAAATCTTCTTCGTGTCGAGTTGGCCGGGAGCACACCAACGGGACCTGATGAAGGTATGACCACAACACCACCTACACAAGTACAACCATCGTCTGTGCTGCTTGCTAAGATCGAGAGACATGAGGAAGGAGGGACAATCGTTCCGCCGGCAGATGATGCCATCTGCCCCATGGAAGAGGATAGGGATCATGACATGGAGGATGCCGACGATGACCCTAACCAGTATTTCAATAGTGCCTTTGACAACGAAGTAATAACGAGTCAACCATATGAATATGAGATGCATGTACCAGAGCCGGAACATCCTCGAGAGTGTAAGAAGTCTTTGTTCATGCAATCCTCGCAGGACACGCCTCCAGATGCCGGCTCCACCCAAGCTCAACTACTCAGCCAGAGTCGTCCAATGCTGAGCCCGGCAACACTAGGGGTGGTGCTCAGGGAGGGTCTGACAAACCCACCAGCACCTCAGCCCACCAAGAAGAAGCAGAGGAAGAGACCGGCGGCAAGATAATCCAATAAAGCTGGCAATGTTGGTTCTAGCAGCCAGTATCCTTCGACCAAGGTTGACCAAGTACCGATGAAACATGTGCCATTAATCCATGTCGCGGGAGAGCCAATGGTACCGGCGAATGCACTAGCTGCCATAGAAAGGGATCTCAGGAGACTCCATGACCATGTGCTATCGATAGAGAGAAGCCTCCTCGCCTTAGATGATCCAGCATACCCACTTTATACGGTTCATGTGCCGAGCAGTTGCAAGATGTATGTCCACACATGCCCCGCGGACCTCTTCTTCTTGAGGTTTGATTACATCTTCCAGATGTTTCAAATGAGGACACTCGATTTTAGGTTCGTCTGCCTGTATGCGCTGCACATGAACTACATCGTCAGGAGAGAGCAAGTCACCAGTCTTGCGGTCGCGGACCCATACTACATGCATGAGGGCTTCTTGTCAGTCAACGACGCCAACTGTCAATATGCGAGTCAGTACATCGAAGAATTCTTGGTCAGCAATAATGACAAAGAAACGATTCTCCTACCTTATCATCCCAGGTAAGTCATCCGCGGATAGCACTATAACACATACATCCTTTCATGCATTTCAATAGTTACTTTGCACGCATGGAGGCTAAACTTGATCGTGTATTTTGTGCAGCGGGGGGTGTCATGCCGTTCTCATTGTTCTTTACCCGCGTTACTCCCGCGCTCTATATTTGGACCCGTCGAAGAACATACAGAAGAAAGATTACACACACATAAAGTATGTTCTGGACATAGCTATGCTGGGCTTCAGCATGCGGGGTGGATACATCCAACACAAAAAAACAAATAAGGTCGGCCTTTGTTTCACCCACAAGATTGACTTCTATTGCATCCAGCAACCGGCAAGAAGTGAGAATGATGGATTCTACGTCATCCATCTAATGATGGAGTACAGAAGGGATGTGCAATCACTTTGCATGAAATCTTCATCCGATACCCATATCCAGAGATGGGCCGAAGCCTTTGGAGCCATGCCGGATAAGCGACTTCCAAATGATTTCTACCGGATCCAACAGGAAATTGCGTCCATCATCATCAAAGATGTCCTCAAAGAGAATGGGATGTTCTACGCCGGCCCAATATCACGAGCTGACATCCGAACCCGCATTGCCCTGCAGCATCAGGACATGACGCCTTTCACTAAGCTTGGGTCTGTCCTCCCGGATATGGACAGATGGGAAGAGTGCACTGCTTAAAAACAATGTGTCTGTTTAGTTACTTGTTACTTTCTGTATGACAAAACTTCGAATCTCTCAGTGCGACGAAACTATTAGATGTATGGTGTCGCGCTCTATTTAATTACTTTCGGTACGATAAAATTTGTTAACTATGTTTACTATATATGTTGCTTCTATTTCATAACTGTTTTGTTGAATTCGCTTCATGGTATATATATATGTGCATCTCTGACAGGTATGTAGATCAACGATGGCGAGGAAGTGGTATGCCGTGTATGTAGGGCATGTTCCGGGTGTGTATGATGAATGGCCAGAGTGTCAGGCCCAAGTCTCTGGCTTCTCCGGCGGAAGCCGAAGCTAGTTACTTGAGATTCATAGCAAACCGGGGGATTTAGAACCAGCGCCGCTACAAAAACTACTACATAATACCGCTTTTGATCATCGTGATCGCTCTTATCGTGTATGTCTTAGTTTAGGTAGATGATGAAACATGTGTCTACGGTGACAATGTATGATACATGTCATCATTATAACTTGTATCGCTATTTTGAGATGATGATGAGATCGACATCATTTGTGTTGAGACTATGTTGATATGATGAGACTATGTTGTACCACTTCGATGATGATGATGAGACATTCCTTTTTCATATAGTTCCAGTGTATGTGTACGTTGTAACTGTATAAAACATGTAAAAATACGAATACAACAACATAAAAAAAGAAAATACTAGCAGTAGCGTGGGGTATTGGAGTAGTAGTAGCGCTACTTACCTGTAGTGTTTGTTTGTTGGGCCACGCTACTAGCATTAGCAGTAGCGATGGGCAGAGGCACGCTACTGCTAGATACAGATAGCAGTAGTGTTGGTTCAAACAAGCGCTACTGCAAAAAAATAGCTGTAGTGCCATAGCAGTAGCGCGCCCACCCACACTACTAATAGCCAAATAACCAGCGCTACTGATAAGGGTTTTCCTAGTAGTGTATAGGGAGTACCAGTACTGTGATCACTCAAGCAAGTTGTCTAGCATCGATATGACCCTACGCTGCTGGTATGTGTCTCGTAAGTCAAGCGGCGTGCTGTAGTCATCATCACCTGTCCACATCCCACGGCACATATTCGCTTCTCCATCTTTGTCCGCACATAATCTTGTCCAATCTTCCATCCCTGCTAAGGC
>NC_041391.1:684829510-684846556 GCF_002162155.2 Triticum dicoccoides
CCGAAACCCAAGCACTAACAATGGCAGAACCGAGCAGCGTCCGCCGAAAGAGTGGCTGGAATTCGCTCCCTAAGAGGTAATCAAGCTCATTGTTTTGCGTGTGGACAATCTCAGTACCATGCCACTCGCCACGTGCTCGTCGGGGCTGTACCGTTTACTCAAAGCCCTTAGGCCGGAGCTTTTTAAGCCAGCTCCTTGCTTGCTGATGCCGCCTGATCTTCAGAAACGGCATGTCACGTAGCATAACGATCATAGGGTGGCGAGCATCAACCCCCTTGACTGCGATCTGATCCCCGTCACCCTCAACTACATTAACGGTATGTACTGGGTCAGCATGAACACGTCTTGGATGGTGCTCGTTGACGGTCGCGGCAGCTGGATGCTCGTGGAGGTCTACACCCGGCGATTGATCCCCCTTCCTTCGATTAACACTGCACTGCTTTGGCACTACGGCCCAGAATACTCGGAATCTTACAGTAGCCAACATGATACCAAGTTTGATTTGCTCAAGGTTGTAATCTGCCAAGTGCCCACAAGATCTGCGAATTATAAAGACTTCAGGCTAATTGCGTTCTTCAACCGCGGTCTCGCCTATCTGACAGGTCACTGCGGTAAGTGGATAAATCTGCACGTCCATCGCGGGATCATACATCCTCCATGGTTCTCTGATGCCATTGAAAACAAGGGCTTCATTTATGCTGTCGACTCCTTCTATGGCTGGATGTATTGCTGGCCTACTCCAGTCATCGCTACAATCGGCTGTTACAGCAGTATGTTACTTTCCTATGATATCATGATGGCTTGCTTATATTACTGTCAACATTTACTGAAAAAATATTCATGCTCATAACATGTTGTTCTTAAGATTGACTACATCAAGAGCCCTTTTTTATTTGACTCCAACTTGATATGATGTTGTAGGCCGCCTAGTGTCCCTACCCTTCCTAATCCCAGAACCTCTCAAAGAAAAGCGGCATGGCAGTTGCAGGTGGTTCCTGGCTCGATCAGACGATGGTGAACGATTGATGATCGTTCGCACGTACCGAATGTGTTGTTTCGGGGAATACAATCACAGCCATTGCAATGTCTTTGAGTAGGATCCCAGCTTCTCTAGGCCTTCAGGAATTTTTGACTGGAGGCTGGTAAGTAGCCTTGGTACACGATCTCTGTTTGTCGGATCATGATGGCAGCGCGGTTTTGTTCATCAGGCAAAACTATGTGTACACAGCGTACCATGCGTCTCTGCATGCAGCATACCCCGATATGTGCCGCCGTGCTCTGCAGCCCAAAGTAGGAGAGAGGGTCGCAAGTATCAGACTTTGACCTGCTGGCTGAGGTTTCCCCCGTCAGGCACCCATCTGGTTCAAGCCGTTAGCCAATCTCCACAGCTTAATAAATAGTAACATCTAACTAAGCCAGTTAGTTAGATGCGTACACTTGGTGTAGTAGGATCTTTATTTAGTTTGATGCATACACTTGTTATTTTTTTGGTAGCCCTTTTATAATAATGGCTGATGTTTGGTTTGGAAGAGAGAGCTGCGTCTTCACTCTTCTGGCCTGCTTACTGCTTCTGTTGCACCCCTAGCCCTGGTTGCAGCTGCTACTGTTTTCAATGTACAATCAGTAGTATATTTCGTCTGTTGGTTGAATAAATGTGTTGTTAGAACGACAAACACAATGATTTGGAAGTTTTTGCATGGTTCGATCCTTAGTGCCCCGTACCGTATGTAACGCATACTATTTTTCGTATGGAACACATTTTCCACTTGTTGATAACATGCAGCCCACTGATGAAGGCCCAATAGAGGAGCCCATAATTAATTGGAAGGGAGGCTCTCTCATGAATCCGGCCTAGGTACATGCTCATGGTCCCCTAAACATAAATAAGTAAATAAATAAATAAATAAATAAATAAATAAAGCTAAATGCTCATGCACCAGTTCTTTAAATTCATGATTTAACAAGAGGATATTATTTCCTATGATAGTGTTGTTACATTCAGTCGATGTTATTCTTAGGCAAAGATAGCGACCAGTCTTCTTTCTCCCAGCATTTTCTTCCTACAACCAGCGGACCCATGCAAATCATAGTCAACGTCGTAAATAGTTCCGGTCCATTTTTATTTTTCAATAAGAATGTCCAACCCAGCCCAGCACATTGGCGACAGCACTTTATCCTCCGCCTTGGTGCGCTCGCCGTGGCGCCGCCGTCTGGCCCTGTCAACATAGTTTTTTTCGAAACAGTCCCTGTCAACATAGTGAATAGGGAGAGAATTGTAGTTGTGAGTATGACAGTACGGACCCACCAGGTCCACTCCCGAACACAAGCAAGCGCCTCGTTTACTACTCAGATACACCCCTTGTTTTTTTACTCTAATCCACCCTGCTGATATCCGGGACCCACATCATTTTTAACGTATAGTCCATTAACGACAGAATTGCACAACTTTTTTTAGTAGTAATTCGGAGGAGCGGGCTATAAACTGGGTTGTGCGGTCTCTGTGGCCCATCTAACAACATGACCAGCCCAGCAGGTTTTTCTTTGGGAAAATAGGTAGCCCAGTATTTCTTTTTGAAGAATACCCAAGCTAGGCCTATTTGTTTTCTTCGACTTACTGGGCGGCAAATCTTTCAAGATGAGGAGGGATTCATTCTGGCCTAGTCAAAGAGTATGGTGAGTGCCTGTTAAAAGTAATATCAAAGGGGCTGAAAATTCCTAAAATATTATAGCAAATGGGATATTAGTTACTTTTTTTGTTTTTGTTCTTCACTGATATTTTATAGTATTTCATTGGATTTAACATGACATAGTACTAATTTATTTTTAAATTTGATTTAGTATAACTACTCATTTTTTGATTAAGAATATTTTGTTCCCCAGCCAAATTTGTGAATTTTCAAAATTTCGCACATATTTAGTTAATTTTTTTAACCCTGGTACTGACCAGAAAATGGGCAGCAATTCTAAAAATGGAAAACACGCTGCAATAGTTTCCATATGAATTAGAAATGATTAAAAATTATAAAAATAATAGCAAATGGGCTTTACAGGCCACAGATTTTGAGGCTGGCTTGTTTATGCAAGGCTTTGTCAGTCAACACACGATTCTAGCAGCAGTGACTGTTGGATGTTCATCCAACGGCCGACGTGCTTCTTCAATCTCTTATCTTCCTGATCCAGCCGCCTAAACTAGCGCCAGCGGGACTGCCTGCACCCTCCTCTTGTCGCCCGCTGTGATGCCGCGCAGGCTTCCCCGGCCCACCCTACTCCCTCTATCGGCCTGGCCGCATGCAATCAACTGCCTCCTTAGTACACGAAAAAAATGATTCCTCCCACCGAGATCTGGGGCGCACCGGTTGGGAGGCTGACCTATGGGTCTACTAAGTTGACGCGTACACAAGGCTTGTCAACTTAGTCAACAAACGATTATAGCAGCAGTAACCGTTGGATTTGAATCGAACGGTCCTGCTGCTTCTTCAAGTGTTGCTCTTCTTGCACCGCCCAAACCAGCGCCGGCGAGACCGCCTGCTCTTGCCTCCAGTGGCCGGTTGTGCTGCCGTTGAGGCCTCACCGCCCCCTACTACTCCCACCGCTAGCCAGGCCATGCGGCGACGGCAGCCTCACACCGCAGCCGAACAAGTGAACCCTCATACTCCTCTCCGCGTGGGCATCCACTACCGCATCTTCCCCGGCTCCGTGTCGTCCCCTTCCTAGGCCTCGCCATCGTCCACCGCCGTGGTGCTCTCGACGCGGCGTGGACAATGCAGTCAATGACCGACTTCCATCGGAAGAGTACTGTGCGTGGAGAGGCTGACAGTTGTGTCCACGGCAGCCGCAAGGAAGTGCCTCCTTATTACGCGCAAAATATTTATTCTTCCACCTGACAGCAGGGACCCACCAGACGGGCCACCTTATTTCGCGAGAAAAACGTTTCCCCCCTGACTGCTGGGACCCACCAGCTACATCTTCGCACGCAAGGAAGTGCGTCCGGGCAAAAAAAACGATTCGTCCCCCTGACTACTGGGAACCACCAGCTACATCTTCGCACGCAAGGAAGTGCCTGACAGTCGGGACCCACCTGGTCGAAGCATACGTAGCATTGTCATTCTGGTCGCGAACGTGTACGTACATACTGGTGGATGTAGAGGCGCGCACGTGTCGTAGTAGAGGCACGCACGTGTCGTAGTAGAGGCTTGCACGTAGCATGTACACGTACATACAGCGGCCAGGGTGCAAGAAAGAAAATACGGCCATGTACGTACATATGAGCGCGGTCTCGAACGCCTACTCGTGCATACATATGGCCAGGGCTCGTGTACATGGCTGGGTCGGAACGGAGAAACAACATCGTCGTCGTGTTCATGGGAAGCCAACCAGTTGGGTCGGAACGGAATGCGTATTCGTGTTCATCGGGAGGGCTTGGACGGAACAGGCAATGGAAACGAGGCCTGGCATACCGCAGAACGGAGGAAACGGCCTTGTGTTCGACCGGCCATGTTCGAAATGAGATCCTGTTCATCGAGAGGGGTCTGGCATACTGCAAAACGGAGGAAACGGACCTCCTACGGTCTAAAAGGGGGTCTTGTTGATCGAGAGGGGTATGGCGTACCGCAAAACGAAAAAAACGGACTTGTGTTGGAGCGCTACGATCGAAACGGGGGTCCTGTTCATCCAGAGGGGTGTGGAGTACCGCAAAACGGGACTCCATGGGATACTGTTCATCTCCACCGTCGACCTCCTCCAGCCTCCACGGGCTACTGTTCATCCACCGTCGACCTCCTCCAGCCTCCACCTGTGACTGTTCATCCACGGGCTCCTATTCATCCAGCCTCCACCGTGCACTACTCCACCGGCTACTGTCCAACCACCCCTCCCCATGGGTTCATCTTCAACCACCCCTCCACGGGTTACTATTCATCCACCCCTCCACCATCTACTATTCATCCAGCCCTCCACGGGGTCGTCCTGTTCATCCAGCCCTCCACGTGGTCCTGTTCATCCAGCCCCAACCGGTTCGATCGATCGGGGTCCTGTTCATCCAGAGGCAACGCCACGGATCATGTTCATCCACTCCCACCGCTCACTGTTCATCGAACCCCCCTGCAACGCTCACTGTTCATCCAGAGGAAGCATCGATTGGCTTCAGTTAGCAGCAGTAGCGAAGGAATCGCTCGATCGCTCGGGTTCAGTAACACGTAGCCTGCAGTGCAATCGCTCGGGTTCAGTTAGGCGACGCCTCACTCGGGTTCAGTTAGAGCCCAACGCCTCGCACACACGCATGTACGTGTAATAGAGAAATGTGCATCGCTCGGCCCCGACCACCCACCGTAACCGGGAACTCCCCGAAATTTTCCTCGCCCTCGCTTCTACCACGGTCTTTTCCGTCATGGACGGCCCAAAGGATGTCATGCAGCTGCGTCTCCAGCCCGCCCAGGACGAAAAGCCCATTTTCTGTCATGATTTTTTGTCATAGAAGTAGGAGCCCACCACATCTATGATGATACCGGGTTTTGTCACAATTATCGTCATAGAAGTGTCATATGTATGACAGGAAAAAAATCGTTCGGCCCAAAATGTCACATCTGTGTCTTTTTTTTGTAGTGCCAATCATAACAACATCCTTTTTGCAATCAATCTTAGCATTAATAGTGTTCAAGAAAGGTCTACCAAATATGATGGGACAAAAGTCATCTTGTGGGGAACCAAGAACAAAAAAATCAGCAGGGTATTTGACCTTCCCACACAAGACTTCAACATCTCTAACAATCCCAAAAGGCTTAATAGTATCTCTATTGGCAAGCTTAATTGTAACATCTATTTCTTCTAACTCAACAGGTGCAATATCATGCATGATTTCATTATATAAGGAAAAAGGTATTGCGCTAGCACTAGCACCCATATCACATAAGCCATGATAACAATGATCTCCTATTTTAACAGAAATGACAGGCATGCCTACAACAGGTCTATGTATTTTAGCATCTGGTTTAACAATATTAGCAGTTTCACCACTGAAGTAAATAACATGCCCATCTATATTATCATCCAAGAGATCTTTAACCATAGAAATACGAGGTTCAACCTTAATTTGCTCAAGAGGTGTATAAGTTCTAGTATTACTCTTACGAACGACAGTTGAAGCTTTAGCATGATCCTTTATTCTAACAGGAAAAGGTGGTTTCTCAACATAAGTAGTAGGAACAATAGGATCATTATAAGTAATAGTCTTTTCTTCAACTGTAATAGGTGCAACTACTTTTACTTCAATGGGAGGATTATATTTAAACCACTTCTCCTTAGGGAGATCAACGTGAGCAGCAAAAGATTCACAGAAATAAGCTACTATCTCAGAGTCAAGTCCATATTTATCGCTAAATCCACGAAAAGCATCGGTATCCATAAAAGATTTAACACAATCAAACTTAGGTGTTATACCTGACTCCTTACCATCGTCGGAACCCCAATCTTCAGAGTTGCGTTTAATTCTTTCCAATAAGTCCCACTTGAATTCAGTAGTCTTTAGCATAGAAGAACCAGCACAGGAAGTATCAAGCATGGTGCGTTCATTGAGAGAAAGCCGAGCATAAAAATTTTGAATAATCATTTCTCATGAGACCTCATGATTGGGGCATGAATATAACATTGACTTAAGCCTCCCCCAAGCTTGAGTGGTGCTTTCTCCTTCGTGAGGCCATAAATTATATATGTAATTACAATCACGATGAACAAGATGCATAGGATAGAACTTCTGGTGAAATTCCAACTTCAATCGTTTATAGTTCCAAGATCCCGTATCATCACATAGTCTATACCATGTCAATGCATCTCCCTTAAAAGATAAAGGGAAAACCTTCCTCTTAACAACGTCATCGGGAATACTTGCAAGCTTAAATTATCCACAAACTTCATCCACAAAGATAAGGTGTAAATCGGGATGCATTGTTCCATCTCCTGCAAAGGGATTAGCTTGCAGTTTCTCTATCATACCCGAAGGAATTTCAAAGTAAAAAATTTCAGTAGGTTCAGTAGGTTGAGGAGCAACTCTTTGCTCTACTAGTCGGGGCGAAGATGCCCCGAACAAGCCCCTCAAAGGATTAGTTTCCATAGTAACAAGTGACAGAAAATTTCAGCACACTATATAAATGTTTCCTTACCAAGTTCCACTCACCAAAGGCGCTTCACTCCCCGGCAACGGCGCCAGACAAGAGTCTTGATGACCCACAAGTATAGGGGATCAATCGTAGTCCTTTTGATAAGTAAGAGTGTCGAACCCAACAAGGAGCAGAAGGAAATGACAAGCGGTTTTCAGTAAGGTATTCTCTGCAATGTAATAGATAGTTTTGTGATAAGATAATTTGTAACGAGTAACAAGCAATGAAAGTAAATAAGGTGCAGCAAGGTGGCCCAATCCTTTTTGTAGAAAAGGACAATCCTGAACAATTTCTTATAATGAGAAAAGCGCTCCCGAGGACACATGGGAATTATCGTCAAGCTAGTTTCATCACACTCATATAATTCGCGTTCGATACTTTGATAATTTGATATGTGGGTGGAACGGTGCTTGGATACTGATACGTCTCCAACATATCTACAAACACTTTTGCCCTTGTTTTGGACTCTAACTTGCATGATTTGAATGAAACTAACCCAGACAGACGCTATTTTCAGCAGAACTACCATGATGTTGTTTTATGTGTAGAAAAGAAAGGTTCTCGGAATGACCTACAAATCCACGGAGGGACTTTTCAGAATTAATAAAAAAATTGGCGAAAGAATCAGGGCCAGGGGGCCCAAGGCCTGTCCACGAGACAGGGGGCCGCCCCCCCCCCCTAGGGCGCACCCCCCTATCTCGTGGGCCCCCCGGACCTCCTCCGACCTCAACTCCAACTCGATATATACCGTCTCACGGAGAAAAAAATCAGAGAGAAAGTTTCATCACGTTTTACAATACGGAGCCACCGCCAAGCCCTAATCTCTCTCGGGAGGGCTGATCTGGAGTCCGTTCGGGGCTCCGAAGAGGGGGATTCGTCGCCGTCATCATCATCAACCATCCTCCATCACCAATTTCATGATGCTCACCGCCGTGTGTGAGTAATTCCATCGTAGGCTTGCTGGACGGTGATGGGTTGGATGAGATTTACCATGTAATCAAGTTAGTTTTGTTAGGGTTTGATCCCTAGTATCCATTATGTTCTGAGATTGATGTTGCTATGACTTTGCTATGCTTAATGCTTGTCACTAGGGCCCGAGTGCCATAATTTCATATCTGAACCTATTATGTTTTCATCAATATATGTGTGTTCTTGATCCTATCTTGCAATTCTATAGTCACCTATTATGTGTTATGATCCGACAACCCCGAAGTGACAATAATCGGGACACTTCTCGGTGATGACCGTAGTTTGAGGAGTTCATGTATTCACTATGTGTTAATGCTTTGGTCCGGTTCTCTATTAAATGGAGGCCTTAATATCCCTTAGTTTCCACTAGGACCCCGCTGCCACGGGAGGTAGGACAAAAGATGGCATGCAAGTTCTTTTCCATAAGCACGTGTGACTATTTACGGAATACATGCCTACATTACATTGATGAATTGGACCTAGTTCTATATCACCCTATGTTATAACTATTGCATGAGGAATCGCATCCGGCATAATTATCCATCATTGATCCATTGCCTACGAGCTTTTCATATATTGTTCTCCGCTTATTTACTTTTCTGTTACTACTATTACAACTACTACAAAAGCCCAAAAACATTTATCTTTACTGTTGCTACTATTACCATTACTATCATACCACTTTTGCTACTAAACACTTTGCTGCAGATACTAAGTTATCCAGGTGTGGTTGAATTGACAACTCAACTCCTAATACTCAAGAATATTCTTTGGCTCCCCTTGTGTCGAATCAATAAATTTGGGTTGAATACTCTACCCTTGAATGCTGTTGCGATCCCCTATACTTGTGGGTTATCAGGTACTGCCCTTACTTGTACAAGCATCCCACTTATGATTAACCCCTATTGCAAGCATCCGCAACTACAACAAAAGTATTAAGGTAAACCTAACCATAGCATGAAACATATGGATCCAAATCAGCCCCTTACGAAGCAACGCATAAACTAGGGTTTAAGCTTCTGTCACTCTAGCAACCCATCATCTACTTATTACTTCCCAATGCCTTCCTATAGGCCCAAATAATGGTGAAGTGTCATGTAGTCGACATTCACATAACACCACTAGAGGAGAGACAGCATACATCTCATCAAAATATCGAACGAATACCAAATTCACATGACTACTAATAGCAAGACTTCACCCATGTCCTCAGGAACAAACGGAACTACTCACAAAGCATATACATGTTCATAATCAGAGGAGTATTAATATGCATTAAGGATCTGAACATATGATCTTCCACCAAGTAAACCAAATAGCATCAACTACAAGGAGTAATCAACACTACTAGCAACCCACATGTACCAATTTGTGGTTTTCATACAAGATTGGATACAAGAGATGAACTAGGGTTTGGAGAGGAGATAGTGCTAGTGAAGATGTTGATGGAGATTGACCCCCTCCCAATGAGAGGATCATTGGTGATGATGATGGTGATGATTTCCCCCTCCCGGAGGGAAGTTTCCCCGGCAGAACAGCTCTGCCGGAGCCCTAGATTGGTTCCACCAAGGTTCCGCCTCGTGGCGGCGGAGTTTCGACTCATGAGCTTGCCTCTGATTTTTTCCAGGATAAAAGACCTCATATAGCAGAAGATGGGCACCGGAGGGCCATCAGGGGGCCCAGGAGGCAGGGGCGCGCCCAGTAGGGGGGCGCCCCCACCCTCCTGGCCAGGGTGTGGGCCCCCTCAGGTACTTTCTTTGCTCATAATTGCATATTAAATCCAAAAGTAACTTTCGTGGAGTTACAGGACTTTTGGAGCTGCGCAGAATAGGTTTCCAATATTTGCTCCTTTTCCAGCTAGAATCCTAGCTGCCGGCATTCCACCTCTTCATGGTAAACCTTGTAAAATAAGAGAGAATAGCCATAAGTATTGTGACATAATGTGTAATAACAGCCCATAATGTAATAAATATTGATATAAAAGCATGATGCAAAATGGACGTATCAATTGTTCAAAATTTCTAACAATGGAGCATCACTGACAACTCAAACCGAGTGATCTATGAAGTAATGTGCAACTTTCTTCGTGGTCATATAGATTCCATAGACAAGCTTCTGGTAATGCGGATACCTTTGCTTGGATGGAGTCAAAACTTCAGAGATGTAGTACACTGGGCGTTGAACTTTATAGGCTTTGCCTTCTTCCTCCCACTCGACTGTGAGCACTGTGCTGACAACCTGTCCAGTGGCTGCACTGTATAACAACAGAGGCTCTTTGCTAACTGGAGCAGCAAGCACCGGCTGTGTGGAAAGCAGGGCTTTGAGCTCTACAAACACTGCTTCATCTTCAAGAGTCCACTCGAATGTATCAGACATTTTCATCAGTCGGTAAAGAGGCAATGCCTTTTCACCGAGGCGAGAAATGAATCGACTTAGTGCATCCAAACAACCTGTAAGCTTCTAAACATCATGCACACGCACAGGGCGTTTCATTCGAACAATTGCTCCAATCTTTTTTGGGTTTGCGTCTATTCCTCATTCGGAAACAAGAAAATTGAGAAGCTTCCCACCAGGAACTCCGAATGTGCACCTGGATGGATTCAACTTGATGTCATATCTTCTTAGGTTGGCAAAGTTTTCAGCAAGGTCAGTCAGCAGGTCGGAACTCTTGCATGACTTGACCATAATATAATCAATGTATGCTTCCATGTTCCGACTGATTTGAGTGAGCATGCACTTCTGTATCATGCACATGAACGTGGCTCCAGCAGTCTTCAGACCAAAAGGCATGGTAACATAGCAAAAACACCTGAATGGGTTGATGAAGGCTGTTTTTATTTCATCAGGTCCATACACAGACCTGATGGTACCCGGAATACGCATCCAAGAAGGATAAACGCTCACACCCCGCCATCGAGTCAACTATCTGATTGATGCGGGGGAGAGGAAAATGATCTTTCAGGCAGGCCCGATTGATATGCTTGAATTCAATACACATACGAAGCGAATCATCTTTCTTAGGGATCGTGACGATGTTGGTTAGCCACTCGGAGTGGTAAATCTCGCGGATGAACTTAGCAGCCAAGAGCCGAGCCACCTCCTCGCCAATCGCCTTTATTTTTTCAATGGCGGACCGGTGAAGATGCTCTTTTACTGGTTTTGCTTTTTGGTCGACACTCAAACGGTGCTCACCCAGTCCCCTGGGTACACTCGACATGTCAGAAGATTTCCATGCAAAGATGTCCCAGTTCTCACGGAGGAACTGGATGAGCGTGGCTTCCTATTTGCTGTCGAGCGTCGTTGATATGTGAGTCGGAGCTGCATTAGGGTCTTCCGGGTGGATATGAACAGGTTCGGTTTCTCCCGCTGATTGAAATGCAGATTCTGAAGCAGGCTTCTAGGACCGCGGCAAATCACTGGGATCTGCGGTTTTCTAGTATTCCTGCATCCACTGCAAAAAAATACACTTCCGTGATGATACGTGTTTGTCACAGTAGGTCACGTTTTATGTCATGCATGTACATCCATGACGATTTTATGACAGAATCAAGATAGTCATACATGTGCTGTCGTAGAAGTGTTCCATGACAATACCAAAATTATCATCACGGAAGTGTCCACTTCCATGACGATAAATCGCGCATCACAGAAGTGCTTTCGTCAAGGGTGGCTGACACATGGCATCCACCGTAACGGAACACCGTTAAGCTATTGGGTCCGGTTATGGATCCGGTAACCCGTTAACAGCCCGGACCAATGGGGATTTTCCACGTCTAAAATCATCATTGGCTGGAGGAAACATGTGTCAGCTCCGCGTTGGCACAGGTGTCACTCATCCAATGGGCGAGATGTGCCTATGATATGTTGACACGTGGACTGGCCCAAAAGTGGCCCATAAAGTTTAAATCTGCTGGCCCAACTAAAGGCCCACAAGATTTTGTGGTCCATAACATTCTGGCCCAGCTAAAGGCCCACGAGATTTTGCGGACCATAATGGGCCGGCCCAGCTAAAGGCCCACGAGATTTTGCGGACCATAATGGGCCGGCCCGGCTAAAAGCCCATGAGATTTCGCCGACCATAATGGGTCGGCCCAGCTGAAGTCCCACAAGATTTTGAGGACACTAGTAGGCCGGCCCATTAACAGGCTGCCATGTTTTGGGCCAAATGCCGGCCCATATTTGATCCGGTCCATTAACAACATTCCACGTTCTGGGCCTAATAAAGGGCCATATGAGATCCAGCCAGTTAAAAGCCTACCATGTTCTGGGCCAAATTACGGCCCAGATCAGGTCCGGCCCTTTAAGAGGCGGGCTAAATTATGGCCTATACCAGATTCGGCCCATCAACTGGACGCTATGCTTTTGGGCCCACTTGATAAAGGCCCATTTAGTAATTCGTCTTGATATTAGTTTCGGACTATTAAAGGTCCGTTTAACATTTTGGCCCTATATTTATTTCGGACTTTTAAAAGCTTGTCATATAGTTGGGCCTAACTACGGCCCGGTTTGCATTCGGCCTTCTCACAGCCGATAATCTGATTGGGCCAAACAAGGATCGAGACAATTTCGGCCTATTACAAGCCCGTGATTTGATTGGCACAATCATGGGCTGGGGTCTATTTCGGCCTACTGTCGGCCCGTGAGCTGTTCAGCTTGTTTCAGCACCAACCTACATTTTAGCCTCCTATTTGAGTTTTCTTGCGAAAATAGGGCCGGCGGTTTACTCGTCCTATTAAAGGCCCAAATCTACTAGTGGGCTAGTTTACATTAAGGCCTGTTAACGGACCAATATGACGGGGCCCATGATGCGGATCGTACATAGTGATTTGCATGATGACCCGATTATGTACCATAATTTTACAGTTTGGCCGGTTTAGAGCGAAGACAGGATATATATATATATATACAGTAAAATAACTGCAGCATCGTGAATATGAAAAAACCTAGACTATACAATAAAGAAATTATGGCATATTACATCCACTGGGCATCAAAATTCACCACTATGATAATAAAGCACAAGCAGACAACAGATTACATACACTGGGCATCAAAGATCGCCACCAGTGTAAATAAACACGCCAACAAACTAATATACAAAACCGACAGCACTTCAATAGAGTTCAAGAAAGGTTAGCCCTGCTCAGGAGCTACAGCGCAAGCAGCTGGGCAAGCTGATGAGACTGTGCTTGTTTGACACTTATATCCGTCTCACTCTGAAAGATAAACAAGTAGACAGATGACAGGTTTTGCACGTATAAGTATCAGTGCTGACAATTCATCACATTTCTTACTGACGAATAAAGTGACACAGTTTAAAATAGCATTAACACAATATGGTATTGTTCAGGTCAAGACATGGCAGGAAATGACATTGTGAAGGAGTTGGCAGCTTCACGACACCACTGGATTACAGATCAAGAACTCATAAGTATCAATGGTTAGTGTGTTGTCAATTTATCCCATTTCATATTGGCAAATAAAGAGACGGTTTAAATAATAGTAGAATGATATGACATTGTTCATAGTTAAGACATTGCAGAATATGACATTGTGATGTAGTGGGTAGGTTCACCACATAACTGGATTACGGATCAAGAACAGAAGCATACATGCAGTGCAAAAGAAGATCACTTGCTCTGTATAGTTAAATTTACATGGTATGAAGAAGGAACTTGGTTGTACAACTGAAAACTTAAATTGAGAAGGATAAACTTTTGTTTATGAACTACGTAATAAACTTTAAACATGCAATTTGATGCAAACACCAAAAATAAATAGCTGTTGTGGTCATGCCTAACCAAATATACACAACAAAGTTTGAAGTCTTGAGAAGGACAAACTTATATTATTGGTGAAGACAGGCTCTATAAAGCCCTTGTCCATGCTGATGGGGGGGGGCAATTCAAGAAGTTTACCACAGAATCTTCTTCATAAGCATTGCCTTTATTCTACATTTTGTTAAGAGTAAATAGAGATGTGATAATATAAGAAAAAATGGAGAATATTTAAGAAAAGATGAAGTGTGATGCTACATAACCAATTAGCTATAATTGTAAGTACAGTAATACAGGCAAAAGGTACAGCCAAGAGAAATGCAGAGCTAAACTTCTTCTGTACCATCGGTGTTATCCGACCTTATGGTAAGAGTAAATATAGATCTGATGTGTAGAAAATGGAGGGCAAAGGAAAATAAGCTACAGAGTGATGGTACATGAACAACTACATGTCACTATAAGTACACTGATAAAGGGCAGCAGGTACTTACAAGAACAATGTAGAGCTAAACAATTTCATTGGCATTGGATATATTCTACACTAATGTAACCATTCATACAGATCAGATAATTTGGAGCGAACAATTGATAAGCAAGCTATCATGCATACTACTGTCACGTGATGAATCAGGTATGTATGCAAGTACAGTGATACAGGACAATAGGTACTAACAAGAGCAAAGCAGTGGGCAGCATATTTGCGATATCGTCTCGTTCTTTTCAAACCAGAATTCTTCTTCGAGTAGATTTCCTGCAAAAAAGATCTATAAGGCACATGCGAAAAAGTAGAAGTTCAAATTTTCATGCGATATCATAGACAGTACCTCATCCTGGGAAGGAGACCAGTGCATAACAAGGTTTTTCCATTCAATGTCTTCTAAATTTAGCACAGGAGACTTCACCGGAAATTCGTTTATAGACTTGCAATCAAAGTGTGATTTCCTCAGGTAACACCAATACTGCTGCAATGCTTCCTTGAAAAGCACAAGCAAACTTTTCTTTTCATGACTATCCATATTGACTCTCGCCTACTTACAACAATGTAATGTAAATCATTGATGTGTTCAATCAGCAGAAAACAGGAAAATAATCACCATGAATAATAGCACTTACATGTAAGTGGGACAGGAAGATGTGAAAATGGTGTTTGTCTTCACTATAATCTTCCCATGATGGGAATATATGCACGTAGTCCCTAACAACATTGAAAGCATTATCTTTTAAACTGGGAATAACTGGAATGGGGTTCCAATCTGCAGGAATTGGCCGTCTCTGTAGTTGGGATAGGTCTTCGGCCGGTGGACTTGTTGTACTTTTTGCTGGAGTGGGATTTTTCTATGGTACGGCTGGTGCTATGGCAATTGAAATCGGCATACCTTTTGCTGGAGTGCAGGTCCTGTGTGGTGGGGCTAGTGGTGTGGCCAGTGAAGTATGGGTACAGTCTGTAGGACTCGGTCCTACATTTTCTGTCACTAGTTGTACAGCCAATATAAGCGGTGTGTTGTGTGATTTCTCCGGCACAACCACGTTTTTCCAGGACTTTGTTGGTGCTCCTTCAGGTTGGCAATCACCCTCTTCCTTTTTGATGTCTGATGCACAAGAACAACATTTGAGTGGAAAAACATGGTATGATGACAGATGGAATATGTATTGATAATGGATGGGCATGGCATCTCGACATATATGATGAGTAAACTAAGCAGATGGCGGTGCAACAAAGTAGAAGAAATTCAAGACAACATATGCAAGATAAGCACAATCAATAGAACCTTGCCAAATTAGAACAGGCTCCTTGATGGGTGAACAGGACAGGCCATCTGCCTTTAACTCCTCGAGGTTAGAATAGTCATTAGGATCAAATTCTGAACAAGAATCAACAGGTGGGGAGCATATGAGTTTCATTGCATCCAGAATGGCACTCAATGCCTTGGTGCCAATTTTGTAACTCATTGCAGTGTTTTGCTTCAAGAGTGGACTTCTGCTAGTGCGACATAAAGCGGCTACACATATCATAGTGTAGATATAACGGGAAAACCGTAAGCATCAGAGTAAAATCAGCAAAGTGGAACTTGCTGGAATATATGTGCTAGTACTCCCAGTACGGCTAGAAAGGCTTCGGATACTAGCTCTCTTCAACTGAAGGTGCGGTACTGTTAATATTAGTGTAACTCTCAAAGGCGTCACAGCTCCCTGCATTTCCTTGCTATTCTTATAGGATTCAAGTGGGCAAGCCACTACAAATCCTATTCCTATGTTTACAAAATCCTACTAATAAAAGAGGCCCGAAGAGTTCAAAGTGTTCATCACAACCGACCGTATAGACCTCTACACTGCAAATGTCCCTGCTCATCTTCACTACAAGGAATATATTGTACTACTATCATACTCCCTCCGTTCCAAAACATGTCTTTGTAGAGATTTCCACTATGGATCACATACAAATGTATCCAGATAAATTTTAGAGTGTAGATTCACTCATTTTGCTCCATATGTAGTCCATGGTGGAATCTATACAAAGACTTGTATTTAGGAACGGAGAGAGTACTTATTAAAGAAGAATGGAAGAGGAACATGTTAAAGAAGAGCAAGCAGATTTTGGATAATAAAATGTTCGTTGTGCAGTGCCCACATATGATGAACCAGAGCGCATTAAGAATGCAACTCCCTGCTGTCTCTGTATATGTGGTGCACTTGCTTTTCGAAAGTAAAGTAGGAACATTAGCTGACCAATTAAACGTTATCTGTCTTAGTAATATCAGCATCATATCAGATTCGTATTTGAGCAACAAGTTTGGAATTATCAGTCTCACGTTGTTTAGCTTGATGGATTCAAGAGAAGTGCTAAGCAGGTACGATGATGGTACTGAATATAAAGGCATGTCTACAGGCAAGTCGCGTGACTTTTTTCATTTGTGTCAGTCGACCATTTCAGGCGGTTGGATGAAGATCCTACGTCTCCTAACCCTTCTTCTTCCTCGTCTCTGATTCTTCCCATACAAAACACCGCATGGGCCTCCAGCCGGACCACCGGCCCTCACCGCCTGTGTTCCTCCACCACCCCCACCCCCCACCCCCGCCCCCACCCGCATCAAGTTTTCTTTGCTCGACGAGGCCCCACCACCGCCCCCCACAACCACCGTCCCCACCCA
>NC_041391.1:684847108-684862842 GCF_002162155.2 Triticum dicoccoides
CCACCGCCCCCCACAACCACCGTCCCCACCCGAGCCCCTTCCTTCACACCCGCGAACTCCGGCGAGCTCTGAAAAATCGACTAATCCAATTTTGAAATTTAGTCTACTATAATTTAACTAGTGTGGAATATAAAAGGGGAAAACCATAAGAATTGAGAGTATAGTATTGAGCGTGCCATGGCGGATCTGAAGGTGCAAACCGGACAAAGGCAACTTCGCAACCAATGTTTGCTTTCAACTAGCAAGTAAGTGATGGACAAGAAATCAGAGTAAAGCAGTGGCGATCTATTTTCTTGCTGCGATAAATAAGTTGAGTAGGTACAAAAGAGTACCGCCTCTGGTGCGGCGCCTTGTATGCATCTGCTGAGAATTTGATGGTGTTGCGGTAGTGATGGTTGTCGGCGTCATGGAAGCAGATCTAGGAGGGTAGACGGTGGCGGCAGGATGCAGTGGACGAGACGGTCGTAGGAGCAGTGCCGGCAAGTTGGACGACAGCGGGGATGAAGCGAGAGGACGGGATGCAAGGATCTCGATCCGAAGTCGTGGATGAGAGAGGTCGATCTATTGTAATTGACGGCGGCATCGGGGTATCAGCTCCAGCATGGTGGAGGAGGACGGTGGTGGATGGGGTGGCGGCCAGAGGAGGCTGGGGTGGAGAGGGTGTTTTGGCGCCCATGGAGTACGAATGGGGAAATGGAGGTAGAGAGGAAGGGGGGAACCATGTCTTCAGGGTGCGCTTGTCTCAAATGTGAGGAAATTTACAAACTTAACCCCCGTTCCACATTTCCTACATCACAGCAATATTAGTCGGTTGGGGATAGGACTGTAATCTTGCATACACCGAATATTTGCCGATGAGAGTTTGTTTTTGGCGCCCACCATGTATGAATAGGGGAGGGAGTCGATTTCGGCCAAGGAGACACTGTGTTTTGGCGCACACCGTGTATGAATCCGGGGGAGAGGCGGTTATGTCACGTTTGAGTGAAATTACAAACCTACCCCTATTGAAGCCTATAATAATCAAGCCGATAGGCTTTGCGTGGCAATGATAGGCAGTAGTAATCTCCATCTCGCAAATTTTGGTTTCGGGCGGTTACTGCGACTTTCCCCGCTTCGTTCAAATTTTGTAGAGTGCACGTTTACCGTGCAACTCAATTTGCACAGACCTCAATCGTCGTGGCACCAGCTGCACTCCCCCGGGAGACTTTCGTCGTCCGAGTACGACATTTCCTACGTTCATAATTCAAAGATTAAACTTGTACAATTATATATATGTACTAAAAACCTAAATTAGATCATTATTTTTCAAGAAAATCCAGCCCACTCGATATTTCCTACATATTCTAGCACAATTCATGCAAGAATTCACAGAAAAATCCGGCATGACCTTTGCTAAAAAAGGACATATCGAGTGCCTGAAATTTGCCGGAACGGAAGTTAATCAACACTCCGGCAAAACATAGGCCACCCGAAGACTTGTCCGACATTCACGACGTGTTCCACGTCTCTCAATTAAGGAAGTGCGTAAGCAAACCAGAGAAACAAGTATTCCATGAGAACATTGACATGCAGCCAGACCTCACTTATCGGGAACGCCCAGTAAAAATATTAGAGGAGTCTGAAAGGAGAACCCGACAGAAGACCATCAAGTTTTCAGAGTTCAGTGGAGCAACCACACCGAAAGCGAAGCAACCTGGGAAAGAGAGGATTTTCTTCGGACAGAACATCCACTTATTTAAGGATCAGCTGGAATCTCGGGGACGAGATTTTTCCTAAGGGGGTAGGTGTTGTGACACTCCAAAAATTTTATTTGGTTTTTAGCAAAAACTTTGTGGTTTTTGAAAAGAGGCCATTTAAACTTTTCCAGAAAACCTTCCTCTTAAAAACTTCCTTTTCTTTGGCAAGGATTTTATTTTTCTTCAAAACTTTGGTGTTTGTTCTTTTGAAACTTCTTCTCTGTTGGTTCCCTCTCAAATTATTTTGGGAGTTTAATTTTTTTCTTTTAAAAAGAAACTCTATGAAAATTTGGGATTTTCATATCTTGGAAACCACCCATGACTTTGTACTTTGCCCATGTGGTAAAACCCCTCCAAAACCTCCCCTCCTCCTTGTAATCAACCTAAGTTCTCTGTCCCAACTAATCCAAGAAAGTTTTGGATTTTTATTCTAATTTTCTTTCCCCTCAAATCATTTCTGCAAATTATTTGGAGCCTGAGAGATTTTCAAAGCAAGTACCCATTTGCATTTGAGTTTTGACCTCAAACCAACTCTCCTGGATGGTCCTTTGTACCCACAACCCAAAACCATCTTGATCCACTCCTCCTCTTTTCAAATTTTTCAAATTTCAGTCTCTGCAAGTTTGGACCAGATTTGCCAAATTTGGTGAAATTCATATCTACACTTCTTCTAAAATTCCAACAAAATTCAGGCAGCCTACTGGAGCAATGAGTAGCCACTCCACCAAGTTTCAGCTCAAGGAAAAACCCCTAGATGCCTAGATCATTCTGTCGAATACCTTGCATGCACTGTTCTGTTCATCTTCAGTTAAGTTCAGAAATTCAGTGTCGTTTTTCCTTCGTCAGACTCGGTCACGCGGCCACAGTGCGCCCTGGCGTGTTGCACGCAGCCTCTTCCCCTTGACCAGCACCCCGCACGCATGCTTGGCCGATTCCTGGCGTCGGTAGCGACGAGCCTCGCCGGCGTTGGAAGCTTCTGCTGTGGTTGCACCTTCCGTGGCGGCCAGCGAGGGCCCGAGCCCGCTCGCCACGCCACCCGGCGCCGCCCAACGCCCCCTGGCTCTCCGCGTGTCCCTGCCATGCCAACGCACGCCCGTGGCACCGTCGCCGTGGCCCGGCAAGCACGGAACGTGCTCCCTGCCGCCGACGGGCCGCGCCACCCCCGTTCCGTCGAGCTCGCCCTAAACACCCAAATCCCGGCGAGTTTAGCACCCAAACGGACCCAGTGAACCCCCACGACGGCGCTCGACCCCTAAACCTCCCCGACCAATGCCCTGCGCCGCCGTAAACTTCGCCGGAGAACCCCGTTCTCTGCCACCGCCTCGGACCGCCTATAAAAAGGGGCCCCGAGCTCGCCCTCGAGCACGCACCATCACTGCACCTCTCCAAGACCCTGCCAAGCCAACAGGGAGGCCTCGAGGAGGTCCCCTCCCACAGCTCCGACCGCCCCGTTCCGCCTCGGCCTCCACCTCGATTCGCTCCGGTGAGGCCGTCTCCGGCGCCCAAACCCCGTCCGTTAACCCCTCTAGCTACCAGAAGACTAACCCCCTCCTCAATTTGGCCTTCGCAGCTCCATCCGACGAGGCCCTCGACCACCCGAACCGCCATCCGCCGGAGCAAGGCTTGCCGTCGACGTGGTGCTCGCCGACCGCCACCACCACCACCAACCGACGCAGAAGGGCGCCCTGAACACGGAGGTACTCTCCGATCCCCCTGCCTCGCCGTGGATCACCGCCGGCGACCACCGCGGCTCTCGGGCACCGGCGAACTCTGCCGCCCCGTTTAAATATTCAAACCTGACGGGCGGGACCCGCCTGTCAGCCTCTCTGTCCTGTCTAAGCGAAGCGTTTTCTGAAAACGTCTTCTGCCAAATGTGTTTACCCGCTGGGCCGGCGCATTCTTATTCGAGTCGTTTTCTGTTTTTGTAAGCTAGCCCCTGGGAACTTTCTGTTTCATTACAGATGAGTCCCTGGATTAAAACCCTTATAACTTTTTAACAGAAAAGTATTTTTGATTGATTCTTTTTTTGTCCTCTTTAAAATTTTGTCTAGTTTCTTTTCAGATTTATTTGAAAAAAAATTGGAATACTTTTTGTGCACCTCTTGGTATTTACGATAGCGCATACATTTTCTTTATACCGTAGATACCGAAGGAGGTGACGGAGCCGCGAACTTCACCGAGCTAGGCTCTGACTACTCCGAACCAGGCAAGCATGTTTGAACTTTTGATATGATGATTGTTTTGGCATGTTTGCATTAAGTAGTTTATGGCATGTTGATGAACATACCGATGAATGTCCTGTTACCTGAGACGATGAGGCAAGTGAGTTTCGAAAATCCATGAGTGGATGGATGTGAGTATGCATGGCCATGTGTTGGCATGAGGATGGGTAAGATGGCAGTGTTGTAGCATGCCAGGCTTATGCCAGACTATGTGACTTCAATGTCAACTCGTATCATTCCAGTTCCTTCCATTCTTCCTTCTTTGTACTACCACATGTTTTCCGCAAGGAATATGGCTTAGTAAGTTGTAAACCGCTTTCCTAGTACACACCAAAAAGGAGAGGCCGTGATGATGGTTCCATGGCCCTGGATTAAAGCCAGTCATCCGGTCAGGGGGCATGGGTGTTTCCGGTTGGGACCGAGAGGGGGGCACCCCTTAGAGCACGCGTATATAAATTTGATCCCATGCTATTCGAGATTGTGATCTCCTCGTCTCAAAAGTTTTTCTTGGACGATGTCTAGGGTGATTCCTAGCATCGAGAGGTAGGATGGGTGTGTACTGGTTAGCTGTGTTTTCTTCCGAAATACCGTAAACGGAACTAGTCCTTCGTGACTACGAAAATCCGTTGGCTGTGGGAAAAATTTTGTACAAACTCTGCAGAGTCATATATTCCTTCGAATCATCTATTCCATGTCCAAGTTCGATATTAACTTATCCTGACCAAATGTCAGTTTCGATGACAAAGACTCCGGTGAATCGCATGAGTGCTAAGTCCGGTTAAATGATTATTCCTGTGGATGGACTAACCCGTTTATTTTCCTGAATAGAATATTTATTATGAGCATTATTTCCTTGTGAATAAAAGCCCTTTATGTGGTGTCGCTAAGACGCCCGACTGTGGCATCTCTTTTAAAGCCCTTTCTGTGATGTCACCCCGACGTCCGACTGTGGCATTCCTTTTAAAGCCCTTTATGTGGTGTCACTAAGACGCCCGACTGTGGTAATTCTTTTAAAGCCCTTTCTGTGATGTCGCCCCGACGTCCGACTGTGGCATTTCTTTTAAAGCCCTTTATGTGGTGTCGCTAAGACGCCCGACTGTGGTATTTCTTTTAAAGCCCTTTCTGTGATGTCGCCCCAACGTCCGACTGTGGCATTTCTTTTAAAGCCCTTTATGTGGTGTCGCTAAGACGCCCGACTGTGGCATCATTTGCTTATATTTATTTGTTCACCTTTCGAGGCGTCGCTTCAGACACCCGATCGGTCTTCATTTATGTTTTGTTGGGATTTCAGGCGGACTACCGCCGTCTCCCTTTTACTTACCTCGTTATGCTAATTTTTGAATGTACATGGGTGAATTAATCATGACGCATTCATGCATGCATTTGTTATATCTTACGTCCGAACTGTCTTGCGAGTACTTTCAAAGTACTCACTGGCTTGTTGATTTGGCCAGATGCTGACGAAGGCGATCTCATGGATGAAGAATTTGATATCGAGTCCGACGCCTAGAGGAGTCCCAGTCAGTCTCGTGCGACCCTGGTTTTGGTCACTGTATTATATCCGCTTCCGCTACCAAATAAATTCATCAAGCCTCACCTCGACGCTCGATGAGATGACAGTTTTAGAGTCTTGTATCTCTCTCCCCGCTGTGTTTTTCCACCACCGCCCTATCCTCGAGTCAGTAGCATGCCTCCACACCACTGTGTCATGTCCGCCATTATGTATAATTATTGGCGTGCTTGTAATAATTTGGTTGAGCAACCGTAGTTCGACCCTGTAATATATTTTATGCTACTGACTTATTGTATCAAGAATTTGTCTACCAGTGAGGAGGATTTCTCTCATACTGGACTCAAAAGATTGGTTTCTCAATAAATATTTTTATTGGAAAACCGGTCGTGACAAGCTTGGTACCAGAGCCAGGCTGACTGTAGGAAGCCACTAGGTGCGACCGCTAATTGGTTATTAGCATGATTGAGCCTTTTCATATTTTCTTGATTGTAGTCATTTTATGTGAGTCAGCATAAATTTATGATCTGACCATGCAGAATTTTTGCCTACTTTTGTAGATGGCCGACAACAGCTGCGAGTCTCAGACCTTCGCCAACGTGCCCGATGGGTTCGTCAAGCTTCTTTCCTTCATCGTTCAGGTCGCGATGGGGCCATCTGTGCGCCCAGTCTTCACACTCTGCCAGCACCGAGTCAACGACAGTCTGACCATGCACCAGGCCGCGGTGCAGTTCAAGGGAGGGCGTGGTGAGTTACGCCGCTTCCGGTTCTTGGGAAGAGCCATGCCTACGGAGAGGCATGCTATGCAGATGGCAGCCCGCGAGGCGATAGCTCGTCTCAGGGATGTCCTCCCCGTGATGAAGACTCGTCGTTACCATTATCTTCCATGCCATGTGCCTTACACCTGTCACTACGCATTCTCCTGCCCCAGAGGAGAACGAGACGAGGCTTTTGAGATGCTCATTGAGTATCTCCAGGCCCTGGAGGCAGCCTTCGACAACCTGGTGGACGACTTCGTGGCTGCCCGCATGGACTCAGTTCATGGCTGTGCTGCCAACAGGAGGGAGCTCCTACCCACTGCACCGCCACTGACTTTGGTCTCGTCCTCAGCATCTTATGCGCCTACTCGTCGCCTGCCTTCTACCGAAGAATTCAACCAAGTCATTGCGCCCACTTCAGCGCGCACTGCACCACCCTTCGCGCCCACTCCTGTTCGTGTTGTTCCGCCCCTGGCAACCGCTCCGTCCACTCTGCGCAACACAACACGTATGGAGCCTATTAGCGAGAAGGAAGTCGAGTCCCCAACCTCGCTACGCCTCGCCCTCGGCAGGGCAAAGGAGGTCGTCAACATATCCGCCTGAGTACACTTAGCCGCCATGTAATGTACCGCTTTGTATGATATGTTTATATGTACATAGGTTGTGAGAAGTAGCCTGTTTGCGCATCATGTAGGATCTGGAGAAGTGCACTAGCCTAAATAACATGTCAGGATTATGTACGCATATCCTGAGTGATGTATTGTTTAATTACCGCCCGCGTGTAAGATATGTAATGAGCAGTCCTTCTCCGTGCGCAAGTCGATTTGTTTTCTTAAGTAAGCTTGGTTATTTAATTTTATTTGCCAGCTTTATGCATTTATGGAATTGTTTTTGCGACTCTTTCCGCTTTTCTTATGGGTTTTACAAAATATATCCCCAGAGTGAAAAATGTCTCATCCTTGGACTCGCTCCATGCCAACTCCACCAGAGGAAAATTATGATACACAACCCAGCAACGAGTTCACTCAGGGACAGTCAAGCCAACAGGGCAGTGAATCGGCACTTTCACAAATGTGCCGCCTTTATGAGCAGAGTCAGCAACAACATTGGGAAATGATGAACCAAGTCATCAACATGGGAAATCACCATGGACAGTATCAGCAGCATTCCAAGTTATCTGAGCTACAGAAGACACGTCCCCAAACATTTTCTCATACTGACAAGCCTCTTGAAGCCGAGGATTGGCTTCGAGATATGGAGAGAAAATTAATTATTGCAAAATGTTCAGATCTCAAGAAAGTACTATATGCTCTGCACTATCTCACAGGAGCAGTTGCATCATGGTGGGAGAATTTTCTGCACATGCACCCCAACGAAAATGATATAACCTGGGATGATTTCAAGGAAGGTTTCCGTGGTGCACACATTCCCAAGAGTATTATGAAAATTAAGAAGAGAGAGTTCGATGACCTCAAACAAAGGAACATGACAGTGTCAGAATACAACGGTCAATTTACTCTATTGTCCCGCTACGCCAATGAAGAACGTATGACTGAAAGCAAGAAGATGGAGAAATTCCTTGACGGTCTGGCGCCCGCGCTTAAATGCCAACTGGTCGTTCACACTTTTCCAGATTTTAAGACACTAGTGGACAAAGCTATTACTCTGGAAAATGAGAGACGTAGCTTGGAGGATTTACGTAAGCGAAAAAGAGACCAGACTACTCTTGCACGCAACCACCGAAGCAGGACAAATTTTCAGAAAGGTGGGACACACAAACCTACAACAAACATCTCTCGCCCAACCAAGAATTTCCATGCAAGGGACAAAGAGTTCACATATCGCCCAGGCGTTACTTGCTACGCTTGTGGAGAAGAAGGGCACTACGCCAAACAGTGCCCCAAGCCAAGGAACTCGACCCCGAAGCCAAATAATGGTGGAAATAATTCAGCGCCCAAGCGCAACAATTTCAACCCCAACAACAACCACAGGAAGGTCATCTAAACCACGTGACCAAAGAAGAAGCACAAAATGCTCCGGATATCGTACTCGGTACGTTTCCTGTCAACACAATACCTGCAACGGTTTTGTTTGATTCTGGAGCTTCTCACTCATTCATTTCGAAAAGTTTTGCTTTGCAAAATATTTTTTCGATGTTTCCCTTGGAAAAATCCATGATCATCAAGTCCCCTGGGATTCAGCAAGTTACTCAGAGTTACTGTCAGAATGTGGTCATTGAGTTCGAAGGATTGAAATTTTACGCCAATCTTATTGTGTTGTAAAATAAAGGACTGGATGTCATCCTAGGGATGGACTGGTTAACCACCAACAAAGGTTTTATTGACTGTTTCAACCGGACCGTAATTCTCACGCACCACCACGGGAAGACAATAAAAGTATCAGCCAAGGAAAGAAAAATACCCCGGCAGCCGAGATTGAATAAGGTGGACGTTTCTGAGTTAAGCAAGGTTCCAGTAGTATGTGAATTTCCAGACGTATTTCCCGAAGAACTACTAGGCATGCCACCAGACCGAGAAATAGAATTCAGCATTGAGCTAGCACCAGGAACCACCCCCACATACAAGAAACCATACAGAATGGCACCATCCGAGTTGATCAAGTTGAAGAAACAAATAAAGGAATTACTGGACAAGGGATACATTCGAGCCAGCTCCTCACCTTGGGCATCACCAATTTTATTTGCCAAAAAGAAGGATGGAACACTAAGATTGTGCATAGACTACCGAGCACTTAACATGGTCACAGTCAAGAACAAATACCCGATGCCACGAATAAATGATTTATTTGATCAGCTCGCTCAGGCCAAGGTATTCTCAAAGATTGACTTAAGGTCAGGATACCATCAATTAAAAGTGCGAACAGAAGATATCTCCAAAACAGCCTTCACCTCCAGATATGGACTATATGAGTTCACAGTTATGCCTTTTGGATTAACAAACGCCCCCGCATATTTTGTTCACCTCATGAACAAAGTATTTATGAAGTTTATGGACAAGTTCGTTGTGGTATTTATCGATGATATTCTGATATACTCCAAAACACCAGAAGAGCACGCGGAACATCTCAGGATGGTGCTAGGAGAACTCAGGAAACATCAATTGTATGCCAAGTTCAGCAAGTGCGAATTTTGGCTAAGACAAGTAGGCTTTCTAGGTCACGTGCTGACCCAAGACGGTATCGCAGTAGACCCGGAGAAAGTTAGGGCCATACTTGACTGGAAGGCACCAGCCAGCGTAACGGACATACGAAGTTTCTTGGGAATGGCAGGATATTACCGCAGATTTATTGAAGGATTCTCCACCCTAGCCAAGCCAATGACGCAGTTGCTCAAGAAGGACAAGAAGTTTGAATGGACAGAAGCCTGCGAAAAAAGTTTCCAAGAGTTAAAACAGAAATTAACCACAACACCGGTATTAATTGTGCCAGACATACACAAAAACTTTGAGGTGTATTGTGACGCATCCCGAAAAGGTCTCGGGTGCGTGTTGATGCAAGAAGGCAAGGTTGTCGCATACGCTTCACGACAACTCCGCAAGCATGAGGAAAATTATCCCACTCATGACTTAGAAATGGCAGCAGTCATTCATGCACTTAAGGAATGGAGGCATTTCTTACTTGGGAATCGATGTGAAATATACACGGACCATAAAAGTCTCAAATATATTTTCACACAGCCAGAACTAAACTTACGGCAACGACGCTGGTTGGAATTGGTAAAGGATTATGATGTTGGTATCCACTATCATCCAGGGAAAGCAAATGTAGTGGCCGATGCTCTTAGTCGAAACCCCAGCTCCGACAAAAGCAGTCTGCAAAGTTTGAGACCTGAATTCCAACAAGAATTTGCCAAACTCAACTTGTTAATGATTGCGGGAGGCACCATATCAAACTTGGAAATAAAGCCCGACCTTGTGGAGAGAATTAAAGAAGCTCAGCCTGGTCATCCCAGCATTGAAGGAATTAAAAGAAAGGTGGGTATGGGCAAGGCCTCGGAATTTGTCATAGGCGATGATGGAATATTACGGTACGGGGACAGACTCTGCGTGCCAAACATAGAGGACCTCAGACAGCAAATCCTAGCTGAAGCACACACCACTCCATATTCAATCCACCCTGGAGGAACCAAAATGTATAAGGATATTCAGGAAAGATTTTGGTGGCACGGTATGAAGAGGGACATAGCCACATCCGTTGCATGTTACGATTCTTGTCAATGCATAAAAGTTGAGCATCAAAAACCAGCCGGACTACTGCAACCAAACAAAATACCTGAGTGGAAATGGGATGAAATAGGGATGGATTTTGTTGTCGGACTACCTCGGTCACGACACGGGAATGATGCCATATGGGTCATCACCGATAGATTAACCAAGGTGGCACATTTCATTCCAGTGAAGACAACCTACAACACTCAGAAGCTTGCCAGGATTTATCTCTCCCGTATAGTTTGTCTGCATGGAGTCCCGAAGACTATAATATCCGACAGAGGCACTCAATTTGTCTCGAGATTCTGGGATCATTTACAACAGGCTCTAGGGACTCAATTGGCCTTCAGCACAGCCTATCATCCCCAGACTGATGGACAGACTGAACGCGTAAACCAAATTTTAGAAGACATGCTGAGAGCATGTGTCCTCACCTATGGAACCAGTTGGGAAGAAAGCCTGCCATATGCCGAGTTCGCATACAACAACAGTTACCAGGCCAGCCTGCAAATGGCACCTTTTGAAGCCCTATACGGACGGAGATGTCGTACCCCGCTAAATTGGTCAGAGACCGGAGACAGCCGTATCTTCGGCCCAGGCGTGCTCAAAGAAGCCGAGGAAAAAGTCAAGCTAATCAGGGACCGACTCAAGACCGCTCAAAGCCGACAGAAGAGTTATTACGATCAGAAACATCATGGGGTCAATTTTGAACCCGGTGATTTTGTGTACCTACGAGTATCACCTATGAGGGGACTGCAACGGTTTATGATTAAAGGAAAGTTAGCACCAAGATTCATTGGACCATTCTGCATAGTGGCACGAAGAGGCACTGTAGCCTACCAGCTAGACCTACCCAAAGACTTGTCCGACATTCACGACGTGTTCCACGTCTCTCAATTAAGGAAGTGCGTAAGCAAACCAGAGAAACAAGTATTCCATGAGAACATTGACGTGCAGCCAGACCTCACTTATCGGGAACGCCCAGTAAAAATATTAGAGGAGTCTGAAAGGAGAACCCGACAGAAGACCATCAAGTTTTTCAGAGTTCAGTGGAGCAACCACACCGAAAGCGAAGCAACCTAGGAAAGAGAGGATTTTCTTCGGACAGAACATCCATACTTATTTAAGGATCAGCTGGAATCTCGGGGACGAGATTTTTCCTAAGGGGGTAGGTGTTGTGACACTCCAAAATTTTTATTTGGTTTTCAGCAAAAACTTTGTGGTTTTTGAAAAGAGGCCATTTAAAATTTTCCAGAAAACCTTCCTCTTAAAAACTTCCTTTTCTTTGGCAAGGATTTTATTTTTCTTCAAAACTTTGGTGTTTGTTCTTTTGAAACTTCTTCTCTGTTGGTTCCCTCTCAAATTATTTTGGGAGTTTAATTTTTTTTTCTTTTAAAAAGAAACTCTATGAAAATTTGGGATTTTCATATCTTGGAAACCACCCATGACTTTGTACTTTGCCCATGTGGTAAAACCCCTCCAAAACCTCCCCTCCTCCTTGTAATCAACCTAAGTTCTCTGTCCCAACTAATCCAAGCAAGTTTTGGATTTTATTCTAATTTTCTTTCCCCTCAAATCATTTCTGCAAATTATTTGGAGCCTGAGAGATTTTCAAAGCAAGTACCCTTTTGCATTTGAGTTTTGACCTCAAACCAACTCTCCTGGATGGTCCTTTGTACCCACAACCCAGAACCATCTTGATCCACTCCTCCTCTTTTCAAATTTTTCAAATTTCAGTCTCTGCAAGTTTGGACCAGATTTGCCAAATTTGGTGAAATTCATATCTACACTTCTTCTAAAATTCCACCAAAATTCAGGCAGCCTACTGGAGCAATGAGTAGCCACTCCACCAAGTTTCAGCTCAAGTAAAAACCCCTAGATGCCTAGATCATTCTGTCGAACACCTTGCATGCACTGTTCTGTTCATCTTTAGTTAAGTTCAGAAATTCAGTGTCGTTTTTCATTCGTCAGACTCGGTCACGCGGCCACAGTGCGCCCTGGCGCGTTGCATGCAGCCTCTTCCCCTTGACCAGCACCCCGCACGCATGCTTGGCCGATTCCTGGCGTCGGTAGCGACGAGCCTCGCCAGCGTTGGAAGCTTCTGCGGTGGCTGCACCTTCCGTGGCGGCCAGCGAGGGCCCGAGCCCGCTCGCCACGCCACCCGGCGCCGCCCAACGCCCCCTGGCTCTTCGCATGTCCCTACCATGCCAACGCACGCCCGTGGCACCTTCGCCGTGGCCCGGCAAGCGCGGAACGTGCTCCCTGCCGCCGACGGGCCGCGCCACCCCCGTTCCGTCGAGCTCGCCCTAAACACCCAAATCCCGGCTAGTTTAGCACCCAAACGGACCCAGTGAACCCCCACGACGGCGCTCGACCCCTAAACCTCCCCAACCAATGCCCTGCACCGCCGTAAACTTCGCCGGAGAACCCCGTTCTCTGCCACCGCCTCGGACCGCCTATAAAAAGGGGCCCCGAGCTCGCCCTCGAGCACGCACCATCACTGCACCTCTCCAAGACCCTGCCAAGCCAACAGGGGGACCTCGAGGAGGTCCCCTCCCACAGCTCCGGCCGCCCCGTTCCGCCTCGGCCTCCACCTCGATTCGCTCCGGTGAGGCCGTCTCCGGCGCCCAAACCCCGTCCGTTACCACCTCTAGCTACCAGAAGACTAACCCCCTCCTCAATTTGGCCTTCACAGCTCCATCCGACGAGGCCCTCGACCACCCGAACCGCCATCCGCCGGAGCAAGGCTCGCCGTCGACGTGGTGCTCGCCGACCGCCACCACCACCACCAACCGACGCAGAAGGGCGCCCTGAACACGGAGGTACTCTCCGATCCCCCTGCCTCGCCGTGGATCACCGTCGGCGACCACCGCGGCTCTCGGGCACCGGCGAACTCTGCCGCCCCGTTTAAATATTCAAACCTGACGGGCGGGACCCGCCTGTCAGCCTCTCTGTCATGTCTAAGCGAAGCGTTTTCTGAAAACGTCTTCTGCCAAATGCGTTTTCCCGCTGGGCCGGCGCATTCTTATTCGAGTCGTTTTCTGTTTTTGTAAGCTAGCCCCTGGGAACTTTCTGTTTCATTACAGATGAGTCCCTGGATTAAAACCCTTATAACTTTTTAACAGAAAAGTATTTTTGATTGATTCTTTTTTTGTCCTCTTTAAAATTTTGTCTAGTTTTTTTCAGATATATTTGAAAAAAAATTGGAATACTTTTTGTGCACCTCTTGGTATTTACGATAGCGCATACATTTTCTTTATACCGTAGATACCGAAGGAGGTGACGGAGCCGCGAACTTCACCGAGCTAGGCTCCGACTACTCCGAACCAGGCAAGCATGTTTGAACTTTTGATATGATGATTGTTTTGGCATGTTTGCATTAAGTAGTTTATGGCATGTTGATGAACATACCGATGAATGTCCTGTTACCTGAGACAATGAGGCAAGTGAGTTTTGAAAATCCATGAGTGGATGGATGTGAGTATGCATGGCCATGTGTTGGCATGAGGATGGGTAAGATGGCAGTGTTGTAGCATGCCAGGCTTATGCCAGACTATGTGACTTCAATGTCAACTCGTATCATTCCAGTTCCTTCCATTCTTCCTTCTTTGTACTACCACATGTTTTCCGCAAGGAATATGGCTTAGTAAGTTGTAAACCGCTTTCCTGGTACACACCAAAAAGGAGAGGCCGTGATGATGGTTCCATGGCCCTGGATTAAAGCCAGTCATCCGGTCAGGGGCATGGGTGTTTCCGGTTGGGACCGAGAGGGGGGCACCCCTTAGAGCGCGCGTATATAAATTTGATCCCATGCTATTCGAGATTGTGATCTCCTCGTCTCAAAAGTTTTTCTTGGACGATGTCTAGGGTGATTCCTAGCATCGAGAGGTAGGATGGGTGTGTACTGGTTAGCTGTGTTTTCTTCCGAAATACCGTAAACGGAACTAGTCCTTCGTGACTACGAAAATCCGTTGGCTGTGGGAAAAATTTTGTACAAACTCTGCAGAGTCATATATTCCTTCGAATCATCTATTCCATGTCCAAGTTCGATATTAACTTATCCTGACCAAATGTCAGTTTCGATGACAAAGACTCCGGTGAATCGCATGAGTGCTAAGTCCGGTTAAATGATTATTCCTGTGGATGGACTAACCCGTTTATTTTCCTGAATAGAATATTTATTATGAGCATTATTTCCTTGTGAATAAAAGCCCTTTATGTGGTGTCGCTAAGACGCCCGACTGTGGCATCTCTTTTAAAGCCCTTTCTGTGATGTCACCCCGACGTCCGACTGTGGCATTCCTTTTAAAGCCCTTTATGTGGTGTCACTAAGACGCCCGACTGTGGTAATTCTTTTAAAGCCCTTTCTGTGATGTCGCCCCGACGTCCGACTGTGGCATTTCTTTTAAAGCCCTTTATGTGGTGTCGCTAAGACGCCCGACTGTGGTATTTCTTTTAAAGCCCTTTCTGTGATGTCGCCCCAACGTCCGACTGTGGCATTTCTTTTAAAGCCCTTTATGTGGTGTCGCTAAGACGCCCGACTGTGGCATCATTTCCTTATATTTATTTGTTCACCTTTCGAGGCGTCGCTTCAGACACCCGATCGGTCTTCATTTATGTTTTGTTGGGATTTCAGGCGGACTACCGCCGTCTCCCTTTTACTTACCTCGTTATGCTAATTTTTGAATGTACATGGGTGAATTAATCATGACGCATTCATGCATGCATTTGTTATATCTTACGTCCGAACTGTCTTGCGAGTACTTTCAAAGTACTCACTGGCTTGTTGATTTGGCCAGATGCTGACGAAGGCGATCTCATGGATGAAGAATTTGATATCGAGTCCGACGCCTAGAGGAGTCCCAGTCAGTCTTGTGCGACCCTGGTTTTGGTCACTGTATTATATCCGCTTCCGCTACCAAATAAATTCATCAAGCCTCACCTCGACGCTCGATGAGATGACAGTTTTAGAGTCTTGTATCTCTCTCCCCGCTGTGTTTTTCCACCACTGCCCTATCCTCGAGTCAGTAGCATGCCTCCACACCACTGTGTCATGTCCGCCATTATGTATAATTATTGGCGTGCTTGTAATAATTTGGTTGACCAACCGTAGTTCGACCCTGTAATATATTTTATGCTACTGGCTTATTGTATCAAGAATTTGTCTACCAGTGAGGAGGATTTCTCTCATACTGGACTCAAAAGATTGGTTTCTCAATAAATATTTTTATTGGAAAACCGGTCGTGACAGGGTCCTGTTCATCCAACCCCCACCGGGAACT
>NC_041391.1:684862958-684901581 GCF_002162155.2 Triticum dicoccoides
CGAGAGGCAGTATCGATCGGCTTAAGTTAGCAGCAGTAGCGAAGGAATCGCTCGATCGCTCGGGTTCAGTAACGCATAGCCTGCAGTGGAATCCCTCGGGTTCAGTTAGGCGATGCCTCGCTCGGGTTCAGTTAGAGCCCAACGCCTCGCACCCACGTGCGTACGGTACGAGAGAAACGCGCATCGCTCGGCCCCTGACCTGTTGGGGAACGTTGCAGAAAATAAAAAGTTTCTACGCTTCACCCAGATCAATCTATGGAGTTCATCTAGCAACGAGAGAGAGGAGTGCATCTACATACCCTTGTAGATCGCGAGCGGAAGCGTTCAAGAGAACGGGGTTGAGGGAGTCGTACTCGTTGTGATTCAAACCACCGATGATCCTAGTGCTGAACGGACAGCACCTCCGCGTTCAACACACGTACGGTTGGGGAAGACGTCTCCTCCTTCTTGATCCAGCAAGGGGGAAGGAGAGGTTGATGGAGATCCAGCAGCACAACGGCGTGGTGGTGGAAGCAACGGCGATCTCGGCAGGGCTACGCCAAGCTCAGCGAGAGGGAGAGGTCGTACGGGGGAAGAGGGAGGCGCCAGGGACTAGGGTGAGGCTTCCCTCCCTCCCCCTCTTTATATAGGGGGCCTAGGGGGTGCGCCGGCCCCTAGAGATCCCATCTCAAGGGGGGGCGGCGGCCTAGTGGGGGGGGGGACTTGCCACCCAAGTCAAGTGGGGCGCCCCCCACCCATAGGGTTTCCAACCCTAGGCGCAGGGGAGGCCCAAGGGGGGCACACCAGCCCACCAGGGGCTGGTTCCCTTCCCTTTTCAGCCCACGTGGCCCTCCGGGATAGGTGGCCCCACCCGGTGGACCCCCGGGACCCTTCCGGTGGTCCCGGTACAATACCGGTGACCCCCGAAACTTTCCCGGTAGCCGAAACTGGACTTCCTATATACAATTCTTCACCTCCGGACCATTCCGAAACTCCTCGTGATGTCCGGGATATCATCCAGGACTCCTAACAACTTTCGGGTTACCGCATACTAATATCTCTACAACCCTAGCGTCACCGAACCTTAAGTGTGTTGACCCTATGGGTTCGGGAATCATGCAGACATGACCGAGAGAGCTCTCCGGTCAATAACCAACACTGGGATCTGGATACCCATGTTGGCTCCCACATATTCCTCGATGATCTCATCGGATGAACCACGATGTCGAGGATTCAAGTAATCCCGTATACAATTCCCTTTGTCAATCGGTACGTTCCTTGCCCGAGATTCGATCGTCGGTATCCCAATACCTCATTCAATCTCGTTACCAGAAAGTCACTTTACTCGTACCATAATGCATGATCCCGTGAACAAACACTTGGTCACTTTGAGCTCATTATGATGATGCATTACCGAGTGGGCCCAGAGATACCTCTCTGTCATACGGAGTGACAAATCCTAGTCTTGATCCGTGTCAACCCAACAGATACTTTCAGGGATACCCGTAGTATACCTTTATAGTCACCCAGTTATGTTGTGACGTTTGGTACACCCAAAGCACTCCTACAGTATCCGGGAGTTACACGATCTCATGGTCTAAGGAAAAGATACTTGACATTGGAAAAGCTCTAGCAAACGAACTACACGATCTTGTGCTATGCTTAGGATTGGGTCTTGTCCATCACATCATTCTCCTAATGATGTGATCCCGTTATCAATGACATCCAATGTCCATAGTCAGGAAACCATGACTATCTATTGATCAACGAGCTAGTCAACTAGAGGCTTACTAGGGACATGTTGTGGTCTATGTATTCACATATGTATTACGATTTCCGGATAACACAATTATAGCATGAATAACAGACAATTATCATGAACATGGAGATATAATAATAATCATTTTATTATTGCCTCTAGGGCATATTTCCAACAGTCTCCCACTTGCACTAGAGTCAATAATCTAGTTACATTGTGATGAATCGAACACCCATAGAGTTCTGGTGTTGATCATGTTTCGCTCGCGGAAGAGGTTTAGTCAACGGATCTGCGACATTCAGATCCGTATGCACTTTGCAAATATCTATGTCTCCATCTTGAACATTTTCACGAATGGAGTTGAAGCGACGCTTGATGTGCCTGGTCTAATTGTGAAACCTGGGCTCCTTGGCAAGGGCAATAGCTCCAGTGCTGTCACAGAAGAGAAAGATCGGCCCCAACGCATTGGGTATGACTCCTAGGTCGGTGATGAACTCCTTCATCCATATTGCTTCATGCGCTGCCTCCGAGGCTGCCATGTACTCTGCTTCACATGTAGATCCCGCCATGACGCTTTGCTTGCAACTGCACCAGCTTACTGCCCCACCATTCAAAATATACACATATCCGGTTTGTGACTTGGAGTCATCCAGATGTGTGTCGAAGCTAGCGTCGACGTAACCCTTTACGACGAGCTCTTCGTCACCTCCATAAACGAGAAACATATCCTTAGTCCTTTTCAGGTACTTCAGGATATTCTTGACCGTTGTCCAGTGTTCCATGCCGGGATTGCTTTGGTACCTTCCTACCAAACTTACGGCAAGGTTTACATCAGGTTTGGTACACAGCATGGCATACATAATAGACCCTATAGCCGAAGCATAGGGGATGACACTCATCTTTTCTCTATCTTCTGCCGTGGTCGGGCATTGAGCCGAGCTCAATTTCACACCTTGCAACACAGGCAAGAACCCCTTCTTGGACTGATCCATATTAAACTTCTTCAATATCTTATCAAGGTATGTGCCTTGTGAAAGACCTATGAGGCATCTCGATCTATCCCTATAGATCGTGATGCCTAATATGTAAGCAGCTTCTCCAAGGTCCTTCATTGAAAAACACTTATTCAAGTAGGCCTTAATGCTGTCCAAAAGTTCTATATCATTTCCCATCAAAAGTATGTCATCTACATATAATATGAGAAATGCTACAGAGCTCCCACTCACTTTCTTGTAAACGCAGGCTTCTCCATAAGTCTGCATAAACCCAAACGCTTTGATCATCTCATCAAAGTGAATGTTCCAACTTCGAGATGCTTGCACCAGCCCATAAATGGATCGCTGGAGTTTGCATACCTTGTTAGCATTCTCTAGATCGAAAAAACCTTCCGGCTGCATCATATATAGTTCTTCCTTAAGATAGCCATTAAGGAATGCCGTTTTGACGTCCATCTGCCATATCTCATAATCATAGTATGCGGCAATTGCTAACATGATTCGGACGGACTTCAGCTTCGCTACGAGAGAGAAAGTCTCATCGTAGTCAACCCCTTGAACTTGTCGATAACGCTTAGCGACAAGTCGAGCTTTATAGATGGTAACATTACCATCCGCGTCCGTCTTCTTCTTAAAGATCCATTTGTTTTCTATCGCTCGTCGATCATCGGGCAAGTCTGTCAAAGTCCATACTTTGTTTTCATACATGGATCCTATCTCGGATTGCATGGCTTCAAGCCATTTGTTGGAATCTGGGCCCGCCATCGCTTCTTCATAGTTCGAAGGTTCACCATTGTCTAACAACATGATTTCCAGGACAGGGTTGCCATACCACTCTGGTGTGGAACATGTCCTTGTGGACCTACGAAGTTCAGTAGCAACTTGATCCGAAGTACCTTGATAATCATCATTAATTTCCTCTCCAGTCGGTGTAGGCACCACAGGAACATCTTCCTGAGATGTACTACTTTCCGGTTCAAGAGGTAGTAGTCCTCCCACTTACTTCTTTCGAGAGAAACTCTTTCTCCAGAATGGACCCGTTCTTGGCAACAAAGATCTTGCCTTCGGATCTAAGGTATAAGGTATACCCAATGGCTTCCTTAGGGTATCCTATGAAGACGCATTTTTTGACTTGGATTCGAGCTTTTCAGGTTGAAGTTTCTTGACATAAGCATCACATCCCCAAACTTTTAGAAATGACAGCTTAGGTTTCTTCCCAAACCATAATTCATACGGTGTTGTCTCAATGGACTTAGACGGTGCCCTATTTAAAGTGAATGTGGCTGTCTCTAAAGCGTATCCCCAAAATGATAGCGGTAAATCGGTAAGAGACATCATAGACCGCACCATATCCAATGAAGTGCGATTACGACGTTCGGACACACCGTTACGCTGAGGTGTTCCAGGCGGCGTGAGTTGTGAAACAATTCCACATTTCCTTAAGTGAGTACCAAATTCATGACTTAAATATTCTCCTCCACGATCTGATCGTAAAAACTTTATTTTTCAGTCACGTTGATTCTCTACCTCATTATGAAATTCCTTGAACTTTTCAAAGGTCTCAGACTTGTGTTTCATTAAGTAAACATACCCATATCTACTTAAGTCATCGGTGAGGGTGAGAACATAACGATAGCCACCGCGAGCCTCAACGCTCATTGGATCGCACACATCAGTATGTATAATTTCCAATAAGTTGGTTGCTCGCTCCATTGTTCCGGAGAACGGAGTCTTGGTCATTTTACCCATGAGGCATGGTTCGCACGTGTCAAATAATTCGAAATCAAGGGACTCCAAAAGTCCATCTGTATGGAGCTTCTTCATGCGTTTGACACCAATGTGACCAAGGCGGCAGTGCCACGGATATGTGGGACTATCATTATCAATCTTACATCTTTTGGTATTCACACTATGAATATGTGTAACATTACGTTCGAGATTCATTAAGAATAAACCATTGACCAGCGGGGCATGACCATAAAACACATCTCTCATATAAATAGAACAACCATTATTCTCGGATTTAAATGAGTAGCCATCTCGCATTAAACGAGATCCAGATACAATGTTCATGCTCAAGGCTGGCACTAAATAACAATTATTGAGGTTTAAAACTAATCTCGTAGGTAAATGTAGAGGTAGCGTGCCGACGGCGATCACATCGACCTTGGAACCATTCCCGACGCACATCGTCACCTCGTCCTTCGCCAGTCTCCGCTTATTCCGCAGCTCCTGTTTTGAGTTACAAATATGAGCAACCGCACCGGTATCAAATACCCAGGAGCTACTACGAGTACTGGTAAGGTACATATCAATTACATGTATATCACATATACCTTTAGTGTTGCCGGCCTTCTTGTCTGCTAAGTATTTGGGGAAGTTCCACTTCCAGTGACCCTTCCCTTTGCAATAAAAACACTCAGTCTCAGGCTTGGGTCCATTCTTTGGCTTCTTCCCGGCAACTGGTTTACCGGGAGTGGCAACTTCCTGCCATCCTTCTTGAAGTTCTTCTTACCCTTGCCTTTCTTGAACTTAGTGGTTTTATTGATCATCAACACTTGATGTTCCTTTTTTATTTCCACCTCCGCTGATTTCAGCATTGAAAATATTTCAGGAATAGTTTTCACCATCCCCTGCATATTGTAGTTCATCACAAAGCTCTTGTATCTAGGTGGGAGCGACTAAAGGATTATGTCAATGACCGCCTCGTCCGGGAGGTTAATGTCCAGCTGGGACAAGCGGTTGTGCAACCCAGACATTTTGAGTATGTGCTCACTGACAGAACTATTTTCCTCCATCTTACAACTTTAGAACTTGTCGGAGACTTCATATCTCTCAACCCGGGCATGAGCTTGAAAAACCATTTTCAGCTCTTCGAACATCTCATATGCTCTGTGTTGCTCAAAACGCTTTTGGAGCCCCGGTTCTAAGCTGTAAAGCATGCCGCACTAAACGAGGGAGTAATCATCAGCACGTGACTGCCAAGCGTTCATAACGTCTTGGTTCTCTGGGATGGGTGCTTCACCTAGCGGTGCTTCTAGGACATATGCTTTCTTGGCAGCTATGAGGATGATCCTCAGGTTCCGGACCCACTCCATATAGTTGCTGCCATCATCTTTCAGCTTGGTTTTCTCTAGGAACGCGTTGAAGTTGAGGTTGACATGAGCGTTGGCCATTTGATCTACAAGACATTTTGCAAAGGTTTTTAGACTAAGTTCATGATAATCAAGTTCATCTAATCAAATTATTTAATGAACTCCCACTCAGATTAGACATCCCTCTAGTCATCTAAGTGATACATGATCCGAGTCAACTAGGCTGTGTCCGATCATCACGTGAGACGGACTAGTCATCATCGGTGAACATCTCCATGTTGATCGTATCTTCCATACGACTCATGTTCGACCTTTCGGTCTCTTGTGTTCCGAGGCCATGTCTGTACATGCTAGGCTCGTCAAGTTAACCTAAGTGTTTTGCATGTGTAAATCTGTCTTACACCCGTTGTATGTGGACGTTAGAATCTATCACACCCGATCATCACGTGGTGCTTCGAAACAACGAACTTTCGCAACGGCGCAGAGTTAGGGGGGACACTTTCTTGAAATTATTATGAGGGATCATCTTATTTACTACCGTCGTTCTAAGCAAATAAGATGCAAAAACATGATAAACATCACATGCAATCAAATAGGGACATGATATGGCCAATATCATATAGCTCCTTTGATCTCCATCTTCGGGGCGCCATGATCATCTTCGTCATCGGCATGACACCATGATCTCCATCATCATGATCTCCATCATCGTGTCTCCATGAAGTTGCTCGCCAACTATTACTTCTACTACTATGGCTAACGGTTTAGCAATAAAGTAAAGTAATTACATGGCATTTAATCATTGACACGCAGGTCATACAATAATTAAGACAACTCCTATGGCTCCTGCCGATTGTCATACTCATCGATATGCAAGTCGTGATTCCTATTACAAGAACATGATCTCATACATCACATATATATATATCATTCATCACAACCTTTTGGCCATATCACATCACAAGGCATATGCTGTAAAAACAAGTTAGACGTCCTCTAATTGTTGTTGCATGTTTTACGTGGCTGCAATAGGGTTCTAGCAAGAACGTTTCTTACCTACATGAAAGCCACAACGTGATATGCCAATTTCTATTTACCCTTCATAAGGACCCTTTTCATCGAATCCGATCCGACTAAAGTGGGAGAGACAGACACCCACTAGCCACCTTATGCAACTAGTGCATGTCAGTCGGTGGAACCAGTCTCACGTAAGCGTACGTGTAAGGTCGGTCCAGGCCGCTTCATCCCACGATGCCGCCGAAACAAGATAAGACTAGTAGTGGCAAGAAAATTGACAACATCTACGCCCACAACAAATTTGTGTTCTACTCGTGCATAGAAACTACGCATAGACCTAGCTCATGATGCCACTGTTGGGGAATGTTGCAGAAAATAAAAAAATTCTACGCTTCACCAAGATCAATCTATGGAGTTCATCTAGCAACGAGAGAGGGGAGTGCATCTACATACCCTTGTAGATCGCGAGCGGAAGCGTTCAAGAGAACGGGGTTGAGGGAGTCGTACTCGTCGTGATTCAAATCACCGATGATCCTAGTGCTGAACGGACAACACCTCCGTGTTCAACACACTACGGTTGGGTAAGACGTCTCCTCCTTCTTGATCCAGCAAGGGGGAAGGAGAGGTTGATGGAGATCCAGCAGCACAACAGCATGGTGGTGGAAGCAGCGGCGATCTCGGCAGGGCTTCGCCAAGCTCAGCGAGAGGGAGAGGTGGTACGGGGGAGAGGGAGGCGCCAGAGACTAGGGTGCGGCTGCCCTCCCCCCCCCCCCTCTTTATATAGGGGGCCTAGGGGGTGCGCCGGCCCCCTAGAGATCCCATCTCAAGGGGGGGCGGCCTAGGGGGGGGACTTGCCCCCCAAGTCAAGTGGGACGCCCCCCACCCCTAGGGTTTCCAACCCTAGGCGCAGGGGAGGCCCAAGGGGGGCGCACCAGCCCACCAGGGGCTGGTTCCCTTCCCTCTTCAGCCCACGTGGCCCTCCGGGATAGATGGCCCCACCCGGTGGACCCCCGGGACCCTTCCGGTGGTCCCGGTACAATACCGGTGACCCCCGAAACTTTCCCGGTAGCCGAAACTGGACTTCCTAAATACAATTCTTCACCTCCGGACCATTCCGGAACTCCTCGTGACATCCGGGATCTCATTCGGGACTCCGAACAACTTCCGGGTTACCGCATACTAATATCTCTACAACCCTAGCGTCACCAAACCTTAAGTGTGTAGACCCTACGGGTTCGGGAATCATGCAGACATGACCGAGACAGCTCTCCGGTCAATAACCAACAGCGGGATCTGGATACCCATGTTGGCTCCCACATATTCCTTGATGATATCATCGGATGAACCACGATGTCGAGGATTCAAGTAATCCCGTATACAATTCCCTTTGTCAATCAGTACGTTACTTGCCCGAGATTCGATCGTCGGTATCCCAATACCTCGTTCAATCTCGTTACCGGCAAGTCACTTTACTCGTACCGTAATGCATGCTCTCGTGACCAAACACTTGGTCACTTTGAGCTCATTATGATGATGCATTACCGAGTGGGCCCAGAGATACCTCTCCGTCATACGGAGTGACAAATCCCAGTCTTGATCCGTGTCAACCCAATAGATACTTTCGAGGATACCCGTAGTATACCTTTATAGTCACCCAGTTACATTGTGACGTTTGGTACACCCAAAGCAATCCTACGGTATCCGGGAGTTACACGATCTCATGGTCTAAGGAAAAGATACTTGACATTGGAAAAGCTCTAGCAAACGAACTACACGATCTTGTGCTATGCTTAGGATTGGGTCTTGTCCATCAATTCATTCTCCTAATGATGTGATCCCGTTATCAATGACATCCAATGTCCATAGTCAGGAAACCATGACTATCTATTGATCAACGAGCTAGTCAACTAGAGGCTTACTAGGGACATGTTGTGGTCTATGTATTCACACATGTATTACGATTTCCGGATAACACAATTATAGCATGAATAACAGAAAATTATCATGAACAAGGAAATATAATAATAATCATTTTATTATTGCCTCTAGGGCATACTTCCAACATGACCACCCACCGTAATCGGGAACTCCCCGATATTTTCCTCGCCCTTGCTTCTACCACGGTTTTTTCCGTCATGGACGGCCCAAATAATGTCATGCAGCTGTGTCTCCAGCCCGCCCAGGACGAAAAGCCCATTTTCTGTCATGATTTTTTGTCATAGAAGTAGGAGCCCACCACACCTATGATGATACCAGGTTTTGTCACAATTATCGTCATAGAAGTGTCATAAGTATGACAGGAAATTCGTTCGGCCCAAAGTGTCACGGATGTGTCTTTTTTTGGTAGTGATCTCTATGACTGCCATCTGCTCACCTGCAATCTTGCAGCCCTCCTGAATGCACTCTTCTACTCTGTGTCTATTTCCTGTGACTGTGATCACGCCTCTAGGACCGAGCATCTTCAACTTGAGATATATGTAACATGGTCGAGCCATGAAATGAGCATATGCAGGCATGCCCAGAATGGTGTGATAAGCACTGTGGAAATCCACCACCTCAAATGTCAACTTTTCCTTGCAGTAATTCTTGGAATCATCGAAAACCACATCAAGAGAAATCTGCCTGAGTGACTTTGCCTTTTTCCCAGGAATGACACCGTGGAACTACATGTTGCTCTCACTCAGTTTAGACATCGGAATGCCCATCCCTTCGAGGGTCTCAGTGTACAGAATGTTCAGTCAACTTCTGCCATCCATAAGGACCTTGGTTAGTCGGGTGCCCCCAACGACTGGGTCAACCACCAGCGCTTGCTGCCCAGTGGTAGCAATGTGCGCCGGGTGATCTGATTGGTCGAATGTAATGGGAGTCTTCAACCACTTCAAGTACGTCGTAGTTGCTGGAGCAACCATATTCACTTCTCTGTTAATGACTTTCAGTCGACTTTTGCATTCCATATCAGCAAAAATCATCAAGGTAGCATTGACCTTAGGGTAACCATCATATTCCTCTTTCCCATCTTCCTTATCATATTTTTTCTTACTGGACTGATTCTCTTGGAAGCTTTGAATCAGAAGTCGGCACTGCCGAGTGGTATGCTTGGGTTGAATCAAGTTTCCCTCTTCATCTTTCTTCGTGTGTATGTAACACGGCAAATCCAAGATGTCCTGTCCTAAATGATCTTTCACCTTCTTGGGTTTCCACTGCGGTTTGGGTTTTCCTTTGAACTTTCCTCCTCCTGCATTCAGGACTGCAGCCTCAGCGGGACCTATAGGTTCAGCTTTACGCTTCTGCTTCCGACTGGAATTCCTAACTCCGGAGTCCTAGACGACTGTTTTTCCTTGACATTGCGGAGTCGGTCTTCCTCTCCACCATTGGCCGGCGTACCGAGTGGCTATCTCCATCATTCGAGTCAGAGTCATACCTCCGGATCGACCAAATTTCAGGGTAAGCTCTCTGCACCTGACACCTTCTTTGAAGGCACAAACCACCTGTTGATATGACACATTTTCCACCGTATGATGAATGGTGGTCCATCTCTGGATAAAGTCTCTCAAAGTTTAATTCGGCTTTTGAACACAATGTTGCAATTCGGTCAGCCTAGTAGGTCGCTTACAAGGACCCTCGAATGTTTTGATGAACACTCGGGCCAAGTCATCTCAGCAGAAAATACTCCCAGGGGCTAACTGAGTCAACCAAGCTCTGGTCGAACCCTCAAGCATCAGGGGGAGGTGCTTCATAGCAACATCATCATTGCCACCACCGATCTGCACAGCCACTCGGTAGTCTTCCAGCCAGGTATCTGGCTTTGATTCACCGGTTAACTTGCTCACGCCTGCTGCCAACCTGAAGTTGGGAGGGATCTCAGCTGAACGAATGGCCATACTAAAACATTCAGGCCCAGAAATGAATGCTCTGTTCCCAGTCAGATGATCTCTGCCTTGCCCTTATATGTTTGCTCGGCCTCTGTCGACCAAACCTTGCACAAGGAGTGATCTTGCATCAAATCCTGGCTCTCTTGGGTCGACCGGGGCTCTCCGTTTGTCACCATACGCGTGCCTATCATCATAACGTCGGGGCGCGTACGACCCGGGCGTAAGCACTCAACGATGGTCATCGTGAGAGAATTGACGATCAAACTGCTTGTGGCCCCGCTATAGGTACCGGTCCTGGCGGGGACCACGATCTTCCCGACGCCGGGTGACCTCGAACTATGTGCCGACTGAACTGTGTCTGCAACCACTAATCTACTATGAATTCTATTGCGCGACTAGGAAATAGCAAAATTCTGTTCTCCAGCGGCTTTAAGCAATGCTCGAATCTGCTCTAAACCTCTACCAGCTTCTGAACGAGACGGCTGAATTGACTCTGCTATGCATGCTGTTGCTGCAACATTTTGAATCGGAGTACGATATACCTGAGTTTCAGTTGGAAACATCCGTCGCGCCCATCGACTGGATTCGGGAACCTGCTGATGACCACGCTCGTCGAGTGCCTTCTGCAGATTTTCCAAACGCGTATGCTCAGCCAAAGTGGCCAAGCGCGCAGCCTCCAAGGCCCGAGTTTCGGAGGTCTCCTCAATGATGGGGGTCTAGAGCGCCTGAACATTGCGACGATGCAACTCTTCCCTCTGCTCCGTGGTGAGGGCCTCGGGGACATACTCATCATGCCCTTATGACGGGCCAGCACCGTCACCACCGCCATCGTTGCAGCGAAATCCAAGCGGGCCGTGCTGGGAAGTGACCACAAAAACTTTTGTCGTTGGATCATTGCTCTCGCACTCGGAGAGGGAATCCGAGTGACCAGTCGGCAGATCGAACAGACTATAAAGAGATTCGTCGGGCTCGATCGTCGCAACTTGGAGGATGGTCGATTGGCGAGCCACCGCATGCTTCACCCACCGCTGGAGTCGCGAACATCCGGACCATTTGCGACGGCGAACAGCGGGGAGCGAAGATGTTGCCAGAGCCGACCAATACTGGGTTGGCGGTTGTCGAAGAAGAACGTCGCAAGCACTCGCATGGAAGTGCGTCGCCCCGCGAACGGGGAGGGCCTCGACTTCGAGGGGGGGCTTCTTGAATCCAAGCGGAGTCGCCGGCGATGAAAACGAGCGCGTCGAGACGGATCTCGCGGCCCAATGCCAAACCACCGCCGGAAACCATGTTGTCGGAGAACGAAATTCGCAACCTCACCGGAAGTCGCTTAGACGCCGGCCCCACGGTGGGTGCCAACTATTGTGGGATTAAGTCTGACAGTAAGAATAGGCGGTACGTAGGAGGAGGCAAGGTCCTAGCTACGGTGAGGTTGTGCACGCAAGTTTTACGAGTTCAGGCCCCACTCGGAGGAGGTAAAAGCCCTACGTCCCGATGCCCTGAGGCTATGTTGACTGGCTTATGCGTGAATGTTACAAGGGGTGCGAACACTTGTGCCAGAGGAGGAGGGTGGCCTATATAGAGTGCGCCAGGACCCTCTCAGACCTCCGTTACACAGGGTTCAATGTGAGTTAAGATGGGGTGTTACTGGTAACGCCAGCCATAAATGATCTTTAAGACTACAAAGTGAACGCCTGACCGTTGCCATCCTGGGTGGCTTTAAATCTTCTGTACTCCGAGTGGTTCTCCACATGGTCGAGTGACTATGTTGTGGTTGAGTGGAATTGGGGTATCCGAGTGAAGTCTTCTGTCAAGTGGATCGCACTCCAGGGTGATTCCAATCGGTACGTTTTGTTGATCCTTGAATGTCTTTGACTGTAGGTCAGTGTCTTTGGGTGGGGTGTCCAGGTCAAGCCTAAGACCCTACCCTAGATACATGTCCTCGTCAGTCTCCATGCATTCCTGGAGTGAAATCGAGCAAAATTACTAACAGATGATCCAATTCATTCGCTGCTGAAGCAGATAGCACCGGTTGAAGTTTCAGTGTCCATGTATTACCTTCATACTGGGACATGACAGAGCAACAATACTTGTCAGGTGCAAAAGTAAAAAGGATCAGGAAGCAGTCCATCAACTGAAGAGACTTGCATAAGCTTGTTTGAACCAGTTCCAGCAAGGCAAGTTACTCTTCTGCAGCAGTAATGAACATAATTTACATATCAAAGCTCTGCTGTGCTCTTTAAGGTCTCGGACAACCAATCCTCCAAATTCTCTCGGCAAGATCACATTATCCCAACCCACTATCTGTTACTCCCTCCGTCCGAAAATACTTGTCGAAGAAATGGATACAAATTGATATATCTAGAATTAAAATACATCTAGATACATGCATTCCTTGGACAAGTATTTCCGGACGGAGGGAGTATATCCCAGTAAGAAGGCAGATTTAGTAAAGAAAGAAAGGGATAGAAAGATAGACAAGACAGGAAGAGAAAGACTAAGTCCCTAGAGTATCTGTTCTTCTCAGATTTTAGGAGAGAGGGAACTTTGGATAGAAGACCTACTGTCCATAATACTCCCTCCGACAAACTTGAGACAAGTTTTTTCAGACGGAGGGAGTATCATATAAAGAAATAGATCCCTGTACCACATCATAATGATCTGCTAGAGCAGAACACTTGCAACACAGTCCACACTGCACGTGGTACATTTCTGCAAGTAGAAACACAAGCCCCACTCATGGGCTAGTAGTAAAGCATTGCTGTATATAGCAGCAGTAGTAAATTAGATTGCACCTGCAGTAACTGTACGTGTGCATACACACAGTTATTATACAGTAGGATTATGACAAGATTAAACAGAGCAATGGAGAGGAAAATCTGACAATAACTTAACTGAAACCAAAGAAAGACCAAGCAAACTGTTGCAAGTACAGTACACTAACTACTTCACTAAACACAACTGAATAATTAAACTTAGTAGCAGAGGTTCAGTACACTAAATTCGGTATAGAGCACCAACTGTAGTTAACAGCAAGCTTACACGATAACTACAGCATGTACTTTTAGTACACACACGGATTAATTGACCAAACCCCCAGCAAGTAGGTACTTGCCATGTACTACATATGCAACACAACCAGTTAACATCAGTTAACTAACCACAGTAGCAGATGAACATCTACAGTAGTAGGAAACTCTAGAATTAGGGAATTCCCAATTTACACAACATAACACCACATGTACCAGAACATCAACTGCATAGAACAAACACACAGAGGCCAACAACAGCATGAGATGCATAACACCAAGACCAAGAATACATGGCCAGTTCACAACAACATACTAATTGTTCGGTTACTATCACAGTTAAATTCCTACTTCTCATCTAAGCAAATGGATCGAATTTAACTGTACAATTCTTGTGCAAGACTATCACCCAGGTTCCGGATAAAAACTTCACTCAAATATATACGTTTACCATTTGCCCAGTGAACAAATCACTTCACTGCAACAAAGGTATCACGTCGCATTAACGACGTGACGAGTGAAAACACTATCTAGATCCTGTTCTCAAGATTTCAACACATCAGTTAGCCAAAAATTTGTATGGTTTGTAACTTTCTACACGCGTGAGGCAGTCGAGTTGTCCTAGTCCTCCTAGTCCTCCAAATCCTCGTGCGGAGACTCAAAAGGCGCCAATTCCTGCGCGAGGAAAAGTTTTAAATTAGGCATCTGCCCAAAAGGCCGCTGGCACAGCACACAAGAATTACATCTGTATAGAAGAAATTATTATCACATTTCTTTTCCTGGTAAATTATCACTAGTTGTTTTGTAAAAATTGTCCGGAAAAAGATCAAAACAACAGTCCTCATATGTCCAGTACGCAGTCCTGAAGAACTAAAGGCACCTAATTTGGGTCAAACCTGAAGAGTGGGGGTAGTACCAGGAAAATGAATCAAGTTACTGCTTTTGTTGTTTTCTCTACTATTGTTATTTTGACAATGAACACCTCTTTTTCCCATTATGGATCAATCTAAATAAGCAATGATTTAGACCTAAGTAACGGTTACATTCCAAACAGGCAATCCAATCAGGCAGAGAGAAAGAAAGAAAGAAACAAAGAAACAAAGAAGGAAAGAAGAAAGGACCTCGATTGGGTTCAGGGGAGCGGGCGCGGCCGGCGCGACGCCGGCGGCGAGGCCCGCAGCGTACCCGGAGAGGACGTCCGCATGCTCGGTGAGGCGCTGCGCGTGCGTGGTGCAGGCGTGGGCGAGCGCGGCGAACGCGTCGGCGAGCGCGGCCTCGTGCGCCGGGAGGGACGCCGCGTGCGCCGTGATCCCCTGCGACAGCACGGTGAGGTCCTCCGCGAGGGCCCTACCGCTTGCTGCGGCCGCGACGACGGACGCGGCGACGGCTGCCGGCGCCGCGACAGCTTCTGGCGCGGCGAGCGCCTCCGTGTGGGCGGTGCGGGCCACATCATAGTCGTCGAGATTGTCGGCGAGGGTGAAGCTGAGCTCGACGAAGGCTGCGGCGGGGTCCTGGGGCGGCTCGGCGGAGGCCATGTCGTACGGGGGGACGTTGTGAGCAAGCTTACAGCTGCACCCGGCGAAGATCAAGAAAGTCAGCGCTGGGGGCACGAGCGGCGCGGCGGGGGGAGCGGGCGGCGCGGCGTGGGGCAGGGGTGGCGCGGCGGGGGGCAGGGGCGGCGCGGCGGGGGGCACGGGGCCGACGACGGGCTGGTGGTCGGCGGCGGGGGCCACGGGGTCGGCGGCGGGCTGGTGGTCGGCGGCGTGGGCGTCCGCTGCATTGCCGATTCCGTACTGGTAGCGGGTCGGTGGTGGGGCGGTCGTGCGGGCCTGCCTCTCGGCTGGAGGCAGCACCGAGCGCCCAGGCGAGCCGTGAGCCGACCCAGGAGTCAGCGTCACACGGCTTGGTCGATGGTGGCCCGCCATAGATTTTTCTTTCCTTTTTTGATTTCTACTATTACTGTTATTTATAGACTAGCAAATATACGCTCAAAAAAAATATAGACTAGCAAATATTCCTGTGCGTTGTAACGGGAGATTATGTGTATAAAGGCAAAATAGACATTTATCATTTTTGTATAGCTTACAAAAACTAACCTATAGGAAGTTGTGTCAATTTTTTGGGGGCTTAGAGTACGAGACACGGAAACCATTTTTTTAACCCGACGCGAGGGACTAAATAAAATCATAAAACGACCTCTACAGATCCCCTAATAAAAATTTTATGCAAGCGGATTTGTTTTATTTACGGATTTGTTTTAATTTTTGGGACCATTTTCTAAAATTTTATGTAGATATTTTTCTATTTCGAGAATTTGTTTTGAATACTGGATTATATTTTTAAAATCAGGAACATTTTTTATTTCATGAACATCTATTTGTGATTGTGAATATTTTTATTATATGCGGAAAAAAATTGAAATCATGAACATTCTATATTTTCAAATATTTTTTGAATTCACAAACAATTTATGATTTCTCAACATATTTTTAAAGCTCGCAACATTTTAAAATTTGGTTCTTTTGAAAATTCCGAATTAGCTTAAAGAAGGAAAATGAAAAAGTAAAAAAGCAAAATAGAAAACATGGGGCGCCACCACCTGCACATGGGCCGACCCATTAGCGCGTACAGGGAGGAGGAGGCGCGCTTACTACAGAGAAAAACTTGTCCATCAACCTTAGCGCTGCTGGCACGTCAAGCATGGCGTCTCCTACAAGAACCACTTTCCCTAAGTGCTCGGATCCTCAAGGTTGTGTATTACCCAACGTGCTCGGTACTAGATGCTGAACTTGGTAAAACTCCATCGCAAGTGTGGCAATCCATAGTAGAAGGGAGAGACACACTGAAACTTGGGCTTATCAAAAGGATTGGAACAGGAGATGGTACCCATATATGGCATGATAATTGGATCCCTCGCGATTTCAAATTGCGTCCGGTGTGTCCAAAAACGCCTAACCCCCCACAGATGGTTTCAGAATTAATTGATCATGCCTCGGCTTCGTGGGACATTCAGTTACTTGAGGAGCATTTTTATGACATGGACAAGGCAGAAATCCTAAACACCCCTCTTAGCTCTAAGGTACAAGCAGACTTCTGGTCTTGGCACTATGATAAGAGGGATCTTTTTAGTGTACGTTCGGCTTACAGGGTCCTGTCAGCCACAAAGGAGCAGCGGACTGACTAGCTTGAGGGCAACCCTAGACACTCAAATATTGGCATGGACAGGCGTTCTTGGTCAAAATTGTGGGGCGCCCCGATCCCATCAAAAATCAAAGTTTTTGCATGGCGACTTGCTAAAACGTCCGTCCCCACAGGCGAAGTTCGGAAACACAGGAAGATGGCGGACTCGGCTGAATGCTCGATTTGTCATGCGGCACTGGATACATGGCGTCATTGTCTCTTTGACTGCTGGCTTGCAAGGTGCGTCTGTGCGCTGACAAACGAGGAGCTGACGGATGTGCTTATCTCTAATCGTACTGATTTTTTTTTCAACCGGGCTCACACCCCTTTCCATTAGTCGCTTAACGGAAATATTACAATCTCAGTTGTTTCAAGCCACAGCACACTGAACTACCCGAGACCGACTAAGCAAAAGGAGACCGAAAGGGGAGAGCGAGTTGGGGCATCAACAGGAAACCCGCAACAAATGACTCTAAAATGAGCCATCCACCGCGGGGCAAAAACCTGTTGACACCAACCATCCCAACCTCGAAACGAACAGCACGGCGAACACTTCACGCATGAGGACTAAAGTACGGGACACCACTACCAAAAGGAGCCACAGAACACTCTCAGCGGGCATCAAACCCCAGTGAAAGCATAGACATCACAGACTACTGTCCAGAGCAGCTTCAAGCCTCCGCGCCATTTCCCAGCATGAGCCTTCCCCTGGGAGTAGAACGGTCCGCCAAAGACGCAGCCACGCGCACCATCTTCTGCACTCCAGCCTGGACTCTTTCCTTGTCAATCCCTTTCAGAAGACCTGGCCAATACATCAAAAAGGAACACGCCGTGAAAACAGCCTCCAACGGAGAGCGAATGACACAGTTATCGAAGGTTGCCTTGTTACGGGTGCACCAAATACCCCAACATATAGCAGCAACCATAGACATGTAATGCCTTTTGCCCCCAGGAAGATATTTATAGAGCCATACCCAGCTCTGCCAAATAGATTTAGGAGTACAGGATGCTCCCAAAGCAGCCCCAATCACCCCCTAAACAGAACGGGCAAACACACACCTGAAGAAAAGGTGATCGGCAGTTTCAATATCATGGCAAAACGAACAAATTGGGTTCCCTGGCCAATTTCTTTTACGCAGGTTGTCCCTAGGGATGGCATTTTGAAACAGTTGCCAAAGGAAGATTTTGATCTTCAGAGGAATCTTAGTTTTTCAGACCCACTTGTAATCAGGTCCTGATACATCTTTTTCTAACCACTCGTAAACAGATTTTGTTGTAAAATCTCCTTTGCTATTAAACTTCCAAACAACTTGATCAGGTGAATCATTCAAAGGTAGCTTTTTAGCCCCATCCACCACATTAGCCCACTGATCAGATAGCTCAGCAAAGAGATTACGCCGGAATCTCATCACAAAGTTATTAGCAGCAAAATTCGCTAAAGTGCATTCTTGCTCTTGACAGATATCATAGAGCAGGGTAACAGACTTTCAATGGATTCTCAGATATCCAGGGGTCGTGCCAGACCCTAGCCAGGTCACCCATATTAATGCGGATCCCTCTGCCCTCCATATACACCTTTTTAACTTTCATAATAGCTTTCCAACAAGGGGAGTCATTAAATCTGATCTGTACATTAGCCACCGTCTTGCGCTTAAAGTACCGAGCTCGCACGATCTTTTGCCACGGCCCATCACCTGACTCCAACTTCCACCACCATTTAACTAGGAGACTGATATTCTGTTTATGCAGATCCTTAATACCCAAACCCCCTTTATTCTTTGAGCGACAGACTCTGGACCACTTAACCCAGTGATAGGCCCGCTTATCTTTTTTCCTCCTCCAAAAGAAGCGCCTACGATGTTTATTCATCTTCTCAATAAACGTTTTGCTAAGGAGGAACATAGACATGAAGTAAGAAGGAATCCCATCTAGGCTAGAGTTAACCAAGGTTAATCTAGCACCAGACGAAGCAACATAACTAATCCAGGCAGCCAATCTTTTTAGGAGCTTGGCATCTAGGAAGTCCTAGTCCACAGTTTTAAGCATGACATACGTCACTGGGACCCCCAAATATCTCATAGGAAACTTGCCAATCTGGCACCCAAACATCCCAGCATAAAATTGATCGATATCATTGTCCCCACCGATCGAAAAAACCTCACTTTTATCAAAATTAATTTTAAGCCCAGACATCAATTCAAACAAATAGAGAAGCAGCTTAACATTTACTGCCTTGTCCACATCATGGGAGAAGCAAATAACTGTATCATCTGCATATTGCAATATTCCCACTCCCCCCTCAATAAGATCAGACGCGAGCCCCTCGAACAACTTATTTTTTTGGGCAGCCAGGACCATCTTGGTCAGACACTCAGCGGCCATATTGAACAAAAAAGGGGAATGAGGGTCACCCTGACGCACCCCTTTGGCACTTTGAATATAGGGCCCGAGCTCATCATTGATTGTGACACTAACCGTACCATCACGAAGAATCTGGGACACCCACCCACACCACTTAGAATTGAAGCCTCTCTTACTATGACAATCAAGAAGGAAATCCCAATTGACCTTGTCATACGCTTTTTTGAAGTCAAGCTTAAGGACAATCCCCGTTCTTTTTTTCACATGAGTATAATGAATGACTTCATGTAGCGATAGGATCCCGTCCATAATGTCCCTCCCTTTTATGAAGGCATTCTGTTGTATACTAAACAGTTTGGGGGCATACACACTCGCTCTCCTATCCATGACCTTGGTGATCAGCTTATAAGGGCATCGCAACAAGCAAATAGGTCTGTACTATTGTATTCTATTGGCCTCCGAGGTTTTAGGCAAAAGGGTGATAATGCCATAATTCAAGCGTTGCACATCTAGTCTGCCCTCATGAAACCACTCAAAAAGCCTAAGGAGATCCATGCAAACAACATCCCAGCAGTGCTGGTAGAATTCAGCAGGTACACTATCTGGGCCAGGTGCACGATTAGGCTCAATAGCAAAGAGAGCAGCTTTAATCTCCTCAAGGGAAAAGGGTTTAGTTAACTCTAATGGGCGATCTGGTGGGCACGCCGACGAGCTATCCACGATGAGCAGTTCCAAAGTCCCATGAGCACTCATTTGTTTATGCATAAATACTTAGAGGATCTGGAGCTGGCTTCTGCACTCAAAACTAATCTGCCCCAGGCCCTGCATGCAAAGGCGAGGGGTATGCAAGCAATTTTCAGAGGCATGCATGGAACACATATGACAGAAATAGTTCCCACAGGCCCTGCTGGCTGCAACCTGATGCTCACGAGTTCAAAATGAACGTGGATGCCGGACTGGCTAGGAATGGCTCAAAGGGGGTTGCAGCGGTAATATGCAGGGACAAGAGTGGCAAATACATGGGCGCCTCAGCCGTCGTCTTTCAGGGGCTCGTCTATCGTGCGACACTTGAAGCCCAAGCGTGCAAGGAGGCTATGGATTTGGCTACAGATCTTCATCTCGACTCGTTGTGTATTGCTTCAGACTGCTTAAAAGTGGTGGCCAATATCACATCTGAGACCACCTGCCGGTACGCGACTATCTTACGAGAGATCAACTTTCAATGGAGTTTCTTCCAAGACGTTAAATTTATCCATGAGTATATCCCCAGTTTAATGTTGAGACTCATAACCTCGCCAAAGCGGCATCCTCTCTCTCTACCGGGCGCCATGTTTGGCTCTTAGATTTGCCCGAGATTACTTGTATTCCTATGAGCATTCGCAATTAATAAAAGGGTGCCGCGTCTCCAAAAAAAACTATAGAAAATGGGGAGAAAAGGAGGGTAGGGACCCGGGATCAAACCCTGGTCTCCCGCATGGTAGACCAATGCCTTAACCATTGGGTTGTCCGTGTGCTTCTGTTTGTATCACGCTATAAGAACTGAATCCGGCGGCGATTTTGAAATAAAACCGAATCGTTTTATTTATGAGTGGCATAGTGGGTAATTTATGACAACTTGCGGGGTAATTTAAATGACGGACGACCAAAAGCACTAAGTGCTTTATTATTTGTTATTTATTATTTATAGATTCACAAAAAACAGAAAATTTAAAACTCAAAAAATTAATTGTTTTGGAGAATTTTGAAAGAAATGGAAACCGAAAATTTAAAACTCAAAAAATTAATTGTTTTGGAGAATTTTGAAAGAAATGGAAACCGAAAATTTAAAACTCAAAAAATTAATTGTTTTGGAGAATTTTGAAAGAAATGGGATAAGACCTCTCTCACGAGGGCTCTCACTTCACCATTCACCCTTGACCACTGCCCGCATTACCGTCCTTTCCGACAAGATTCCTAGCCATTACCCCCTCATCGTCATGCCGCCACTCCTGCGAGCTCCGGCTCCCTCCATGGGTCTTGGGTTGCTCTGGGTAGGAGATCTATGGGGAGGACGCCATGCGTGCTCCAAAGCACGTGAAGGCCGATGCTTAGAGCATCTACAGTCGGGCACCCCAAACCAGGCTCAAACGCATGGGCCACCCGTCCAGTCACTGACCGGTCACGATTTTTTGACTCAGAAAGACGCCTCAAACGGTTCTCAAACGCCCGGCTGACCGGCACCCCACATATCCAGCCCAAATATGGGGCGGATATGGGGTGGCTCGGGCGCGTCTGCCTGACAAGTCCGGCACACCACCGACCCCACGTCAGTCCCACAAAAAACCTAATCGGGCTCATTGCTCTGAAACCCTAGCTCACACACTCTCCTCTCTCGCTCCGTCCTCTTCTCTTCCCGCACCGATTCTGATCAAATCCGGCACAATGTAGAGCTCCGGCAGCCGCTCCGACTCCGAGCTGGATCCAGACTATGAGCTTGCCATCCGCATTGCCTTGGAGCGGTCCAAGGTGGAGACTAGGGGCAGCTCCGGATCTGCAGCCTTGCCGTAGCCGCAATTTCCCCGTCGGTGCAACTCGAACGCCGGCGCTGGCCCCTTTCGGCCTATGCGTAGCTCCGACAGGTGGCCTGCACAATCCACGCCTCCCCTACGCCGTCCCCTGCCCCCGCCGGCTGCATCTCCCCCACGTGGGCAGCGGTGGGTGCTTATGCCCGCCCCGCCGGCCCGGACAGGCACGCTGGAATTAGGGGCGCGCGCCGCCCGCCGCGAGCGGCAACGGGAAAGGGGGAGGAAGGAGGCGGAGCAGTCCGTGCGTCACCGCCGCGGGATGCAGGCGGAGCCTGACGAGGAAGCGTGGCTCCTCGAATGGGTCTACCACCGGTCACTTACGACTGCGGAGACTGGCGCGTGGTAGCTCCGCTGAAAGAATGCCAAGGCACTCTGGATTACCATTGAGCAGTCCGAGTGCAAGGCGACGGAGGCGGTGGCTTGGCTCGCGAAGCTCAAGCGGCAGCAGGACAGGGAGGTTCGACAGTTAAAAGGGCTCGGCACGACACCTCCGACGACAACGATGACGGCTCCTCGACCGACGACTAGGACGATCCACCATGAGCCGCCGACGCCTACAGCTGTGCTACGTTCTTTTTATCTACGTTTTGTATTCTAGTATGGATATGAGGGGTCGGATATGAGATACACATATGTGGATGACATGATTTGAGGAGTGCCTGGTCAGTGCCCGTGGACGCACCCGCGTCCGCATCCGCGAGCGTTTGAGGGCCCGGATTTGTAGGTCGCGACTGTAGATGCTCTTATGCTATGATAAAGGTGTGTCCGAAGCTAGCTCTGCTGATTTGGAGGAGAGTCATGCCCAAGGAGAGATTGAGGTTGGTCCATGACCACGCGATAAATTTAAAGGAGATGATTCTATGGATGATGTTGCAACTAATTCAACAGATCCAGTGCAACACTCGCGTTTGGTGGAGGTCAGGGCGAGGAATTCCCCGCATCAAGCTATTAGGTCTATGAAATCCCTGTTCCTACCTCACCGTCGAAGGCTATTGTGATTTGTTACGACGTGTCGATGATCCAGTTCGCGGAGCATTGCGTGCAAAGTTTTTGCGTCTGGCAGTTGCGCTAATGGTTTACTTGCATCAAACTCGCCACTGCTGGTGTTTGATGACAGTGGTAACAGTTTCAAAAGTGGGGAGAAGACACAAGTGAGGATAATACCAGATCGAGTCAACGGAGAAAGAACCAAGCACTGCCAGATGGGGCTTGTTGTCATTGAGGACAGAGGAAATTGATGTGGAGTAATTTGGACAGATACAACGACTCCAACCTACCGGCCCGCATGGCGTCTCCGGTTGATAAGAACTACTGCTGGTAAGAACTACAGTACTAGTTTGTAGGCACTATCCAGTCGAGATGAATCAAACCATGTTGCAAATTATCTTTTGTTGGGTCGATTGTCGATGCATCAATTGAGACCCTATTATCACCAATATAATTGTGACCATTGCCGTGTATTTTATACCTCTTCATACATGTCCCAAACTGGAAATTCTAATGTATATCACGTAAAGGTTTAATATCATGCGACATCTTGGTCGATAAAGCTAAACCACATTATGTTAGAAAAAACAAGCTAGTGTGATCAGGTGTGAAAGCACAAATTTGGTAATGTGTTGTATCATCTTATGTATACACCAACCAATGGTTGCCTTGGAGACAAGGCACAAAGCCCATGCATTAATGTACACTGATGCCATCTATCCAAGCTACAAGGTAAAAACATAGTGCTTGCATTAAGCTATGATTAAAAACATAGTGCTTGCATATGCCCTCCAGCTGGTCGTCGACTTCGCTACATTCACCGTTATTGCTTACAATCTAAAGTTTCCATCAATACCATATCTACTGGTTGGATTGCACTTGTTTAACCATGGTAATAGCTTCAAAAATAGTGCTCTTATGATAGTGCATGTTGTTATGAAAAGTTCACATGTAGTTTCCCTTTCTATTAATGTACCGAGACATAAAGGTCTTGCATGATAAATTTCGCGTGTAATTTTAGTTCTGCGTTTGGATAAAACCCATTGTAATAGAGTAGGAGCTGCTAGATTCTTGCTCATGTTCAGGTTCAAGCCATTTTGTCATGTCAAGTAGTACTAAATATTTTTCAAATCTTACCGGTGGATTTGGTGCAATTTAAATCTCCCGTTTATCAGCTTAAGTACTTGAAGTTGTTCTTAGCATTACTATTTCTTTTTACAATAAATGAAACTAAAATATTGATGTGACTTTTTTTGCTTTCTCCAAATTTGCATTTAATAATTTACTTACATAGTTCTCATCATATTTGCAGGACAAAAAGAAGACACAAGTTCAACACTCATCAAGCCTTACTTGGATGCATCTCAAGTCATGCCACAACTATAAAATGGCAATTGCAATGTGATCATTTGGATTTTGCTTTATGGAGCTGCTTACGATTGTATGCTACAAATTGTTCATGACAACTGTAATTTGATTATGTGGATTTTTCTTTATGGGGATGCTTATGATTGTGTGTTGCAACTTGTTCATGGCGGTTATAATTTGATTATGTAGATTTTGCTTTGTGGGGCTACTTATGATTGTGTGATGCAACCTTTTATGCTAGTTGGATTTTAAAATTTGGAAAGACTATGTTTGTCTCATTCCAAGTTAACCTTGGCCCGGGTTGATGAATTATTGCCAAAATGGTATCCAAACAAAGATGTGCATATCATTTCAATTGATAAATTGTAGTGTCACCCAAACATGATATTTGGATTTGGAATCGAGATTCAACCAAATGAAGTCCCGGCATAAATTACATTTCAACCAAATGAAATGAAATGAGAGGTGCCAAATGAGTTGTGAAGTGTTTTGGAGAGTTTTCTTATGAAGAAATTGTATTGTGATCTGTATTCAACGAGAATAGGAATTTATCCTCGAATGTAACAGATATCCTGAGGTGACCAAGAAACTCGGTCTCTCATGAGAAATCTCACTCCGCCACTAACCCATCTACCACCGGCACCGTGCTCCCGTCCTTTCCGACAAGATTCCTAGCCACTACCCCCTCATCATCAAACCGCTATTGTGCGAGACCGGCCTCCTGCGTGGGTCTCGGGGTTGCTCAGGGGCAGGAGATCTATGAGGGTGCGGGTGCCATTTTAGTATCCATTACCCGCAAAGACGATGAATCCCAAAGGATCGCCATGCGCGGCACCGACTCCGTTGGGTGACTCCCAAAGGCCATATGTACTTGAGAGCACGCGATGGCGGATAATGCTCTGGTGAAGGCACACCTGAAGCTAGCTCTGCAGATTTTTGGGAGAGCCACGCCCGAGGAGAGATTGAGGTTGGTCCCGGGCTGTTGGATAGATTCATAAGAGATGATTCTGTGGGTGATGTTAGAGGTAAATTTGACAGGCCCAGTGCAACGCTCGCGTTGGGTAGGTCTCAGGGCGAGGAATTCCCCGCATCAAACTATTAGGTCTATGAGATCCTTGGACAGGCTAAGGTTGGGCTTCTATTCTCCGTCTTAAAATGGCCGCGCTTGGTCCCTCGGGTGGCACGGCTAAGCGGGGTCACACGGCGACATGAATCCGTCCTCATTGAAAATTGGAGGAGGCGTTCGTCGAACCAATGGTTTCTACGTGTTTTCGCATGTGCCCTTGTGATGAGTCCGGCGTGGCGGGTGCGCCCGGGCGTCCCATAACCGCCCCAATATGGGCAGGGTATGGGAGTGCCAATTCACCCAAGCACTTGGGCCGAATTTGCCAGATCGGATTGTGTTGCTCTTTTCTACCTTTGCCCTGTCATGCAACCTGTTTGGTACTCCCTCCATCCGAAAAAGCTTGTCTCTTGAATGGATGTATTTAACACCAAGTCAGTGCTAGATATATCCATTTAAGAAACAAGTTTGAGACAAGTTTTTTCGGAGGGGGGAGTACGAGGCTATGTTCTCTTCTCTTCTCTGTGTGTCCGTACGATGCCTACGTTTCAATCACTGGCTACTGTTGGACTCCGGCTCTCCAAACATGGTGAAACAGAGGGACCCATCACGCTATACATTTCCTGCACGTACGATGGGGGTCAAAGGGTCGTTTTTTCTTAGTTGGTTTTTTTTCTATGAGCAAAGAGGTTTTTCTTTTTTTGCTTTGATCGTAAGAGTTTTTTTTTTTCGTAATGTTATAAGCATGGAGAAAAAAAATGCAAAAGTATATACAAAATCTCTCTCTCTCTCTCTCTCTCTTTGAGTGCTAGCAGTATTTCCCAGATCGGCTAGTCTGGGCTGGGCTTTCCGGCTCGCGCCGAGTCGCCGCTCGGCTGCTCGGGCGTCGTAATATTAGTCCCACCTTGCTGGTTTGCAAGAAGCTTGACCAGCTTATAAAGCGAGGCGCGGCAACTTGTAGCATGACCTTATTTTAACAGGATCTGTTCTGGTCGCCATCCGACCGCTGTAGATGATGGACTGTGGCTACTGCCTGCCTCCGTACAGGGTGTGAAGAGGTTGTCTGACATTTAACTTTTTTTTGCTGTTTCAACTTCCAACCAAACTCCCGGATTTCTGTTTTTACAAGACGGAGATGATTGGGTTGGGTGATTGTTTCAAACTTTCGATCAGACTTGGGGGGTCCCTTTCTGTTGTTTTAATTTTTTGTACTTCCTCCATTTTTGTATACAAGGCCACTATAAAAAACATATTTTGCATTTATACAAGGCCACCAACAGTAACCAAGACAAATATTAGTGATGTTTTCTCGTACTAGTAACCCATGGCTTAATTACTAGCATGCATGTAGTGATGATAATGACACACTCACCCACTTCCTCTCTCACGGCCACTCAGTTTCGTCTAATGTGCACGCACCCTATTAATTAATCCGGTAAACGAGAAGACAAATTGGCTTGTAAAGCATACATTAATTTTTATCTTGATAGCTGTAATTTGAGTTTGTGGCCTTGTATATACAAATGAAGGGAGTAACATTAGACGATTGCTTTGCTTGCCAAAACAAAGGACCAGAAAACTTATCCCTCCAATGCAGGTCAACAGCGGTGATTCAGACCCACAAAACAAACTACTGTCAACTCAAACTCTCATGAACAGGGGACAAATTACACACTGATAGACAATGTTTTTGGAGTCTGCAGGGTGGCCCAGAGGTTGTCAAAAACAAACTACTGTTAACTCAAACACTCATGAACACGGGACAAATTATAGCGATCATTTCATCGAATCAAACACACTGATAGAAAAGCAAGTGGTGACACCAATCTGGCACCGAGATAATGCATCCTGAACAAGCCATATAGTCCACAATTCACATTGTCGCACAGAGCAATTGGTTGGAAATAAGTTCTTCGGGTACATGCACAAAGCAAAGAGTGATTCACACAATCAGGAGGATTCGAGAATTAAACTATATTCCAAATGAAAATGGTAGCCGAGTGTTACAAACAGCGGCCGTCACAGGACCAAGCCTTCTGAATACTTAAGGGAAACTAAGCGTAATAATTCAAGCTGGATTTCTTCTTTGCTTGCACTTGGATAATGCCTTCGTTGAAATCTTCATGGATCACCTGCATATGCAAACAGCTAGGGCTGAGCGAAACAATTGAACATATAAAGGATGAGCCAATGCGTCTAACTAGAGGTTGTGGCCACGTCTTCTTTTTTGCGTTTATGAACAGTGGGAGAAAGCGATAAGCCCCGAGCGATCCGTTCGGCTCCACTCCTCTCTCTTTCCCTTTTCCTCTGCCTCGTGCTCTCCTTTCCTCGCCGCCGCCACCCCATCCTAGGCGGCTCCTCTCCTCATCGAACCAGCCGCCTCCTCCCCATCTTCACGCGTAGCCTCCTCTCCCTCAAGCCCCGCCTCCTTCCCACCGGGCTTCGCCTCTTCGGGCGGCGGGACGCAGTGGCTGTGGTGATGGCAGATGGGGCGACAACGGCGGCGCTCCTCCTCTCCCATGGCGGTCGGCGGCGCTCTGGCCGTGGAGGCCTGCTCCTCATGCTCCTCGTCTGCCCGCTCCATCTCTCCGCGGCCGCACCCGAGTCCGAGTGCGCCAAGTTCGCCGGCCCGCGCGCACCTGCACCGGCTCCTCTTCATCCGACCCGTGCCGCGCTGCGTTCGCCGCGTCGCCTCCTCCTGCGCTACGCCGGCTCCGCCGCCCCAGACCACGCCCCTTCGCATGCTGCTACAGCGCCCCCCGCGCGGTCGCCGGCTCCCTCCGGCCGGCTCCGCCTCTGCCCGGGGCCGGGTGCTCCTCTCCTCGCGCGCCCTCGCGGTCGCAAGAGGCGGATATGTACGGAGGATCCACGAGCTTGGTGCCATCCATCCCGTCCGGCGACGCTCACCCCCTCTCCTCCAACGCGTCGGTGCTTTATTCACTTGCGTCTTCGCTGCCTCAAGTGCGTAGGTGATTCTGCAAACCCCTCTCTAATTTCTCTCTCTCTCTCTCTCTCTCCCTCTCTCTTGATTCGGTTGTTGCGTTGCAAGAAATATTATTGTGCAGAGGTGGCTGCAGCTATGCACATCTGTTTTTGAGGCTGCAGATGCGACCACCAGCTGTTTGTATAAATGCTCAAGGAGGACTGCTCTGGAGAGGACAACACGTGTGTTTGAAAGAGGGATGGAAAAGAGGGGGCTAGAGTAAGAGAAGAGGAAGGAGTGGAGCCACATGTTATTTCTTTGTCCTCTACGTCATCCCACCATTATAGAGATTTTCTTGGATGACATGCCTCCCATACTCTCGCCCCTTGTGCTCCATCTGTGTTGGTACCCTTTCATGGTTTCTTGTCTCCACTTCTTTCATGATTCATTCTTTTCAAATACTAATTCAGGTTGTTATACTAATTTGATCGATGTGGACGGTGTAATAATTCAGGTCGTGCATGACGGTCTGCTGATTTCCTTGATGCTTCATCAGGTTTCACTTTTTTGATACATTGATTGGTTCCCAATTTGATGCAAATAGCCAAAATGAATGGATATTACTTGTGGTCAGACTAAATTTTCCGTGTTCTTTGTGTGTGATTATGCTCAAGTTTTGGAAAAATTGGGCTAAGGGGTGATTGTGCTCAGGTTTTGATGCAGGTTCTTTTGAATTCTGAAACTTTGGTTTGGTATGACAGACAATGCTATTAATATTTGAACAGACAATATAGTTAATAGAGTCACTTCATACTAACACGCAAACTCATTTTGTATTGCAGTGAGATTCAGATAATTTTAGGAAACACATGGAAAGGAGTCCAGACGGGCTCGGCGTACATGGTTTTCAGTTAACGTGTCCTAATTTTGCAGTGAGTGATCGACGAAGGAAGCACAAGGAAAAGAGCAAGCCATGAAAGATGCAGTGATTGATAGATTGGGCAACTTGTTCCTGTTAGTTTCTCTATTGGCAAAGAACAATATCCTATTAATCATTTTTTGTGTATGCATAATGTATATAGTTAATCAATTGGCTGTGTATAGTGACATTAGTAATGACCTTGACAGTTACAAGTGAAAGGTCATTCTCAGACCGAAAAAGCAGCTGCGTTGTGCGAATCCCAGATCTTGTAATGACCTCGAACTGTATTTACACCGGCTTAGAGACCCCTCGGCTGGTGAATCGGTTGTCCATGGTGCGTCAGCCATGAAAGATGCAGAAGAAAAAATCATGTGAGTTCCTCTAATTTGCTTCCATAATTTTTCTCCCTTGGGTATATATAAATACTGCACAAAAGTTAATTTCTTTACTTCTGGACCACGTCTAATTTTGGGGAAAAGAGAGGGATTTGAGAGAAATAAGCAACATGAAGAGCTTTGTTTTGTCTCTTTGCGTTTTCAACCGCATGTCCGCATGTAATTTTGGAGAAAAGAGAGAGGAATTTGAGAGAGATAGACAATCTGAAGGGATGTTGTGGCTACATCATCCTTGTAGTCGCAAGGGATACTTTTTGTGGTATGATTTCTTTGCATGTTGATAAAAGCACACACACCCACCAGGTTCAGGTTGCTTTTCTTATGAAGATTTGTGTCGCTCTTTGTTCTGAGGTTCTTCAGTTTTACTTTGTAGGTTGATAAAAGCACACACACTCACCAGGTTCATCAGGTTGCTGTGAGTGTGGCCATCATGGCTATCCCAGCAGCAGGTTCAGCTTCTGTACATCCATTTTTTCGGCTACTTTGCATCTTTCAGATCTGCAATTACATATGATGTTAGTTCCCTTCTGCCATACGATGTACTGCTACTTCTTCTCAGATGTGTTGGTTTCTGCAGGTCCATTGGTTGCTTCATTTTCACCTATATGATAGCTCGGGGCATGCTCACCAGTTGTTCCGTTAAAATGACAAAACCGACTGAATTTTATCTCTTATATGTGTTACTAAATACTAGAGGTGATTATTTTCTTTCGGGGGATTACAGTTTTATAAGCGTTATGCTTTTTGAGACTTTGAGGTCCAAACTAATTAGTCTTTGAGATCTCAATGCTTCTATATAGATATAATTAGTATTTCTGACAATGAGCATCTCCGAAGCTGCAACCTATGCTAAAAGTAGTGCTTATAGCCGTAGTAGGCGATACATCATTACAACTAATGTGTGACACTTATTTTGCAACAGCAACATCCAAGTTTTTCAACATTTTACAATCTTACTAATGTGTGCCACCAAGTTTCTCTATTTTAGACGGTACTGTCTTGTTACTTCTGAAAATGGGTGTGTGTTCTGTTTAGCTGACTATAATTCGTTGTTGTAGTCGAAGATGTTCCCAGGCTAGCATCTGGTTTAGAACTTTACAATTCACATCAATACTGAATTTGTTTTGCTACTGAATTTGCATATTATTTCCAATATTGCGTCTCATTGCACTTTGAAAATACACTGGACTATCAGTGGCGATTTAATTCTGCTTATTTCTTAGCTACAATATTCCATAGAAAAAACTTGAACTTTAATATCTGAGTGATTAGTGTGCTTTGTATATCTGATGTATCGGGGAACTCTAATATCTGAGTTATATATATGGTTGTCTGGCAAGATTGGTTTTCACCTATCTAGCTCCTCAGCTCAAGGTTTTTAAGACGATACATTTCTTGATACATCAACTACCCATAAACATACCTCATGTTTGCTTAAAGGACAACTGATATCTCAATCAGCTCACCCTTTTCTGCCAAAAACCTATCATCATGTTCCTTAAAATAAGTTATGCTTCTGTTTGTACATTTGCAGCTTATGGTGCTGCATCTTTGGTTCTTTTTATTCAATTCAGAGCAGGAGACAATGCTTTATATTGATTGTTCTGGATAGGTATTTAGTCGTAAGAGATATCACCTCTGTGTCTCCAAAAAAGCAAAAACAACAATTCACTGTTGATTTACTTTGCTATGATTGCTCCCATTAGATTGTCCTTAAATCATGTGCAAAACTGAAGTATTGTGTTGGCTGACTGTCAGCCTGACAGATGAGATGGGATGATGATGCAGAGTGTTAAAAGGCCTAATGGGTTATCTCCTTGGTAGATTAAGTTTGTTGGATTGGTTTCACGCCATTGAAAACAGATGACACCATGCCTCCCCCAATTACATGTGTCGCTTCCAAGTAGGACCCGTTTGCAAGTAAGAAAGTAATAATGAATTTTCTACTCTCTGTTCTCTGCTGAACTTTCTTTTCTTTTGCCATTTTGGCTGGTAGTCTTTCATAGAATTTTGTGATATCTACCTGACTCCACAAGGTCATGCAACATTAAGAATTGCTGGGTTTAAAAAATGCAGGATGGAATTTATTGTTAATTAATTATCTCTATCTGAAGCAAGACATTTTTAGTACACTGTTGAATAGAGTTGATGTATCAGCATGAGTAACATTGCGGCATTCTAAGGGTTGGTTCTAGAACCCCACCTAGAAAGCACTGTTTTTCCAGCAACTATGTGGTTCATATGTTGATGGGAGGAGAACCAGGAGGTAGTGCAATATCTTTATTAGTTATACTCAGGGATGCAAAGTCTTCACCTGATGATTCCACCCCTTTACATGACACTGGCTGCGGCACAGTAGAAAGTGTCTCGCCGATGCTCTTTACGACACCAACTGATCGATTAATGACTGCACTCATAGAGAACATAACAAGGTATTTTAGGAAGTGCTTGGACCGGGTTCAAATTTTTGACAGTCTTAGGCACATTTTTTTTACAGTGTTGGTTTCAAGTTTTTTTCCGACACAGTTAAGACTTTCTGAAATGCAGCCTTGACCTACATGTGTTCTGTACAAAGCTTGTTTAGTTCTCTAAAACCTGCACATGTTAGATACAGTTTGAGCGAACATGTGCAGATTTGTGAGGACTAAAAAAACTTTGTCCAGAACATGTCCGTTGATAGTAAGATTGTTTGTGATAATGAAAGGAGACAATGCGTTTGATATAGCTTGTCATGAGATAATGAAACAATAGTGTTTATTTGGTCACCAGCAAGATGATGATGTGAAACGAACGGCTATTTGCGCCTTTCAGAGTTTCTACCATTTAATAGTTTCCCATAACAGAATATTTGCTAATAGTTAGACGACCTTGTGATTTTGTTTCTATGGGTAAACAAATATAAGGTTAATCATGTAAGCATAGCTTGAGCAAGAGCACATGAGTTAGCTTCTGGATTGGTAGCTAAAAATGAGATACTTATGGTTGTTGATGCCTTCCTTTTTTTGTAGTAACATCCATGTGTCCAGCATATGTAGAACATTAGATTTTTCTTGGTTGATTGTTGTAGTTCGTTCTCAAGGTTTGGAAAGTTCTTTAGCTATATTCCTTGTCTCATGCAAGCAGGAGCAATATCTTCTTTATGCTGTGTGCCGCCAAGTTTCTCTATTTTAGATGGTTGTGTCTTTTCGCTTCTAAAAAGGGATATGTATTTTATTAATCTGACTATAATTTGTGGTAGGTACATGCTGAAAGATGTTCTGAGGCTAGCACCTGGTTTAGAAGTTTTGCAATTCACGACAATACCTCATAATTGTGATTTGATGTCCAGAATGTTAATTGAAGAATGAGTCTATGAACTGAACTGCATTGTATTTTGTAATATATCCTTATATATATATATATATATGTGGTGCTTGTGGCGTTTTTTCGTAATTATAAGTTTTTAGAACAATTCGCCTTCTATCACTTGCGACCTAGACCATCTTTTTCTGGACTGATTGATTCCAGTTTATTTATATTTGTAAAAACCTCATTGACTCAGGTTTCTTTATATTTGTTCAGGTTTCAGTCAACGGAAACAGGACTGCTGTACGCACTTCTTTTACGAAGATGTACTTGGTGTTGCTTGGTAGGGAGAAATGAAGTGTGTGCCTCATTGTGAATTCTATCGAGAAGCAACTATTTTAGTTATATGTCAATTTCTAGGACACACGAGGTCAGCTTAAATATGGAAGTCTGCTTACAGTGTTCCCACGCTTATGCTTCATCCAGGGGAGTGCTGACAGTGGATGATTTTTTTTGTATAATTGGTTTGGACATCATAAGTACAATTTAGGCTATGGAAGTGTGTTGGATCCCTATGCTTCATTTACTATACGCCCTCCCTCCTTGCCTTTTGTCTTGCTTCTCAATCAACACCTGGGTAATTATGGGGGAATATAGCCTCTTCTCTGGTCAAACTATCGGTCCTTGTTGCGTGTATCCTTCTTAAGCACCACCTGGGTAATCAATTAATTAGTACATGATCATACATGTTGATCTCCTATATTCTCAGTGCCTGGGAAGTGATACATGCATGCATGCATGCTCTCAAGTTTAGACAAGCTAAAACCCCTGTTGTATTCAGATATTTTGTTATCCTGTGGTGTACACACAATTTTAGCATTACCTAACCAGCATACAACATCAGTTACTATCACTGTTTTATATCTCACAACAAATTGAAAGATGCATAGACACATGTAGAATCATACACTGCACTTGCTTACAGTGTCTTCCTCTGTTCTCGGCAAACTCAAAACCCCTGTCAATTTTTCTGTTCTCTCATAAACGTCACTTGCTTACAATGTCTTCCTATTTGTTCTCAGTACGCCATGATGAAAAATGTTAGGATCCCAACAAAAGTGCTTCTCGATGCTATGATGCAACAACTTGGCCTACCAAATGTAGTGTACTCAACTCAACACAAAAGGCAACGGCCATTGGTCTTGACGCAGCCATTCAGTTCTATCCGTCTAAGGAGCAACTACGCAATGGTCTTCCAAAGTACTCCCTCCGCCCCAAAATTCTTGTCTTAGATTTGTCTAAATACGGATGTATCAAATCACTTTTTAGTATTAGATACATCCGTATCTAGACTAATTTAAGACAAGAATTTTGGGACGGAGGAAGTAATCAATATCCATCTATGTCTATGGAAAACTCAAAGACGCAGAAGATCCAGTGGCACATGAAGCTCTTAAATGCATGAAAGCCCCTTACAGCAAGGTCGTGCAAGACCACAACTATGATAAGTTGCAGTTGAAAAAAAATAAAATCTTTACAACACGAGCTCAAAGAAAAATAAGGGATGCCAGATTATCTAAGCAGCAACTGGTGTAGTGGCCTGGGTGGAGATCGCACAACGCCCGAAGACAACAACCTCATAACACCCATCATTTTATATACCGATGGCACGTGCAGACTCTACTGATATTCGTCACTACTCACCATGAGCAAATGATCAAAGCTATCTATTTGATGCATCTCTACCTATGTAGCTTACTTGATAAAGGCAATGTAAATATGTATGTATCGACTTCATATCTAAATATCTATTTACTTATGCTCCAAGCAGTACCTACAGATTTTAACGTGCGTGGTTTGAATGTTTGGTTTGCCCTCGCCCTTTGCGCCATGGGCGCAACAGCCAAGTCTTGGCTGGAATACCTCACCTTGCGGCTTGCCGCTCCTCTGTACTGTGCTCTATATATATCATGTGACTATAATCAAGGTTAGTGTTTTCTTTTGGTTTCCATTTTCTACTTATTTCCAGATCTTTGTGTTTCGATATGATCCCACATGCTAATACGAAGTTTCTCATGCTACATGGCTTTTCTGGGAGCAAAATCTGATACAGTCTGCACTTCCATGCTTTGGGTAAGGCATTATTAATCTTTTTCTACCTTTTTAACAGAACTCAAATTTTCATCATATGATCTCTTTTTTCCTGATGGCTGATGCTCGGAAATATAGCATATGACAAGCAGACATTTAAAGAGGTTGAAGTTGGATTAGCAGGGCATGGTCCACTGGCCAATTCTTTATCTCTACCAAGTGGCGTCGAGTGACTTCGTTAAGCAGACATTCGACCTCCGCATTATGATGTTAATTTTCATAAATGCAGAAATAGGTTGATCTGTTAATTCGCACTGGAATTTCCATTAATCCGTTCCTGGTGTCTTGCTATATTTGCATAACGTTGCAGGCCATATTGTTCTTGATGATAAGGCCATTCTCAAGGCGATTGTACCGGCAGATGAACGTATTCCTGGCCGAGTTGTTATGGCTTCAGCTGGTCTGGCTTGTGGGCTGGTGGTCAGGTATTATGGTATGTATGATATTGGAGCAAAGATCCAACCATCTTTTCTTCTTTATACACCACTTACATATCAAATCTGAAGTTAAATCAAAGTGTAAATATTCATATGGGCTACAAGACCTTTCTTGTTTATCTTTTCTACAAGACCTACATGGATAGCGACCTTAGGGTGACTTTTCTGTTTAATTACTTGCATAAAGTTAGATCGCATGCCTTTGGATGATCCATAATTTAATCTGGCATGATGATGGGCTTACCTAGCACCTTGCATTGCCTTTTATCAAAAGGCAATGCTAAGTGTTGGTTGGGTTGATCACATCACAATCAAGACCATCAGTTAGCATATACCAGATGATTAAAGTCAACATGTTTTTTCAAAGTGGTTAAAGTCTGAATAGACAAGATGGCTCCTAACATTTAGCATTTCTAAAATTTGCCTTTTTTAGTTAGATCTAAAATGCAGAGAAGCAAGGTTTATTTTCCCGGAGTTCCTCCCCTGCCTCTCCTTCTCTCTTTTTTCCTCTCGCTCTAGGGTTAGGATTCCATCCTATTTAAGAGAAAAAACAACCCAAGTGTAACTGAATTCCTCTCTCTTCTTTGCAGGATCTAATTCTTGATTCTTGCTTCAGTCTGAATGTGCGATTTATGTTTCATCAGAGATGAGATTGGGTTGGTTTCTCTGTTGATGACTATGTTATCCCAAATGATCCCTCTATTTTTTTGCATGTTTCAGGTTTCTGTACTAACCATCATTAAATAAGGTGAGGTATGTACTTTAGCAAACTAAGCAAGACTCAGCTCTACATTCCTGTTTTTTGGGGAAAATAATAATTAGCAATACAGCTCCTAACTTGCATATGCTTCGTTTGTACATTTGAGTTACTGAAACTGTGGGTCCTCACCTGATGATCAGGAAGTATGGCGGTTGAGATGCAAATAAACAGACATAATCGGTATAGTCTTATGCTTAGTTCATACAGTCGTAGGCTTAGTTTATTTATTTACTTCAATGGCGCCATTTGAATTGGTTGACCGTAGTTATCTATTTATGGAATTAGCATTAGTTCATGAATGATGAATGGTTGTGCCATGATTTCATATGTCCACACTTCCACTTCAAGTTGTGTGATTTTATTATTGGGCATTTATGAAACTCATTGTCAATTCTTTTGTACAGGGTACCTCAGTTACTTATGCTTTGCTAGACAATGAGGGTATGTAGATAGCATGTATGGTTTTTACATTGTTTTGCGCAGGTTGAGATGCATCACATGATGTTTTCCTTTTACATTTATGGGTATTACAGAGTCCTTTCTTTTTCCACAAGGGGCAGTAGCAGTGCCATTCGATTCGAAGGACAAAGAGTTGATCACAAAAGGGTAGCATTCAGGATATATACACAAAAGAGTATAAAACCAAATTATATGATGTAATTGACCACTATTTTTGTTAACTTCTCCTTTACACAATGTTCACAAGTTCATGTATTAAGTACATTTTATTGTGTCACTTGTGTTTACTCCTTTTTTAATGCAAGTTTACAGCTACTCGGAGTTCCTAATTGCAGAATCAACTATCTTGACCTACCAATGATCTAATTTGTGGCATTATTACCTTAAGAAAATATTTCCATTTAATTTCCTTTTTATATAGGGGTATAAGTTCTTACCAAATGTATTCAAATATACAGTTATTGAAAAAATGCAAATATTTTCAACACGGACATGGTTTAAAACGGGTCTTTGCGCCATTTGGCGCAACTGGTCATCTAGTACAGTTAAACATGCTTCGTGAGGAAGTGCACTTCAGGCAGTAAATCACATGCTACCAAGCCACAAAAAATGCTTCGAGATATCAAAGAAGCATCTACATATTGTATTTATGTTCCACTATGATTCTCTATTGTGTACTGTATTATATTTCAGGCTGTTCAGTTCATACTGAACATACAGTAGAACTGTCCTAAAAAAAATACCATTGAACTAATGCTGATTTGTTTAAAATTTCATTTTTCTGATCATCAAGATCCTAATCGATTTTATCTGCTGTTATCATCTTCCATTATCTACCATCCATAAAGGAACCAGTGTGGCAAAAGAACAAGAGTCAGCAAAAACCTCTGTAGCATCCCTGCGTAGAGCAAGCATGCCAGCTTTCACACAAACAGCCTTCAGCTGTGCACCGTTGAAATCATCAGTTGAACGAGCCAGCTCCTCAAAGTTGACATCAGGATGTACGTTCATCTTTCTTGAGTCTACAAGATAGAACACAGAACAAACTTCTTTTGAGTCCACAAAACCAAAAGGTAAGCAATTTTTTGCAATAGGAGTTGTCAGCCTTTAACAAATTGCAAGAGACATACTTACAAAATCCTAGCTCTTGCTTCTTCTGCCGGATGAGGGAACTCAATCTTGCGGTCCAGGCGACCAGAACGGAGTAAAGCAGGATCGAGAATATCTGCACAATTAAATTGTTCTAATGTAGCCTTAGATCATTTACATCCATGATGGGCTAATTTGGCTCTGTGTACATCCGCGGACCCATCCAGACAGGGTCCAGGTGTATCCGCTTTGAGCTTCTATTTGTCCGTGTACATAGCCATGTCCCATAAATTGTCCGTACAAATGCATGATGATTAGTGGGTGGTTCATGGTCCCACCAGAGAGAGAAAAGAAAGGATAAAAAAGAGAAAAGGTGGTCCCGAGTCGGCTAAATCAGGCGTGATGGAATGCTCAAAAACACCCACCGACAACCTCATGTGCTCCCCTTGTATGGCACGGGTTCGAAGGTTTGCAGACAACACACACAAATATAGGGACAAAGTGAGGGGTTCAGTTTGGTAGTCTTTTTTACTCTCTCATGTCTAGTCACTGTCCAGGTTGTTCGCTCAGGCATATAGAGATAAAGTGGGGCAGGGGGTAGATCCCGGATGCCGAGTCACCACCCATCATGTGAAGGAGAAAAAGGTGATTTTAACACGTGTTGAAAGGACAAGACAGTTATCTCCGTTGAAATATACCATTTGTTGATATCACATTCTAAATTAGGTTCAATCATTGCATATTTTCTTTACTTACACGAACGTTAGATGCTGGAGATGCCACAAAGGGGTAATATATTGCATAATTCTTACAATCTCCGAAAATACTAAGCTCCCTCAAAAGGGAGTGTCCTACTGAATTCGGGTCGTGAATTACATAGGAGGGGGGGGGGCACATGTATGTGTTAAATAGTTGGTTTTGTCTACATGAATTCGT
>NC_041391.1:684901773-684918617 GCF_002162155.2 Triticum dicoccoides
GTCCGCTTCGGGCGACTCGGGCGGCGACTAGGGTTTCCCCGTCGCGCCGCCGATCCCTCACCCTTCCTCCCTCGCCGCCACCTGAGAAAGCCGCCGGATCCGCTCGTGCGGTCGCCCGTGAAGGTGGCGGCGAGGCCTCGGTCGCTCCCTCCTCGAGGAGGACCTCTGATCTGGGGCGGCGGCCCTCTTTGGCGAGGCGGCGGCGCCTTCGCGGCCGGCATCGTCCGCGGGTGAGCTCTGGCCGGTGGCCTCGACCACGCGGGTGGTGAGACGACGGCGGGTGGCGGCGGCGGCGTGGAGGTCTTCCCCTCCTCGTCGGATCTGAAGATGGCTCCTTCCCCCTGTCTCCCTCGTCCCCGCCGCTTCTCGCCTGCCTCCCTTCGAGCGCCGGTATGATGTGGGTGGGTGATCGGTGGTCTGGTTATGGGCCGCGGGAAACCGCTGGCCGGCCTGGCAGCAGCGACGTCCCCGATGCCGTCTCCTCCTTGGAGGTGCTGCAGAGGCCCTCCCCTTTCCACCCCTGCTCCTCCTCCCGGGTGAAAGCCCAAAATCCGGCTTGGATTGGGCGGCGACGGCACGCTGTGCGTCGTGTTCTTCCTTGGGGGCGCCGCCTGGGGAGGGTTGCGTTCAGGTGAGGGGTCCATGGTCGGAGCTTGGGTGGCTTGGGTGGTCCAGTGACGACGGTGCCACGAGGTTCGGCATGGCTGTAGGTGTTCGGCTGCCTGACAATGCTCCTCGGTGGCCTGTCGGTTCTCCTGATGCCCCTGCTGCCTTTCTTCAGTAGCTGCACCTGGTGGTTTTCCTGCAGCTCTCAGGCGTTCTAGGTTGTGGCGAGGCGGCAGTCGCGGAGAGCTCGAATGTTCAAGTGGTGATGCGCTGCGGCTGCTCCAGGTCCTAAAGCTAACACGTCCCCTGCTCTAGGGTAAGCGTCTCTCAAGTCCGTCGGGTACGGCGCCTTGCGAGCCATGGCGAGAGGGAAGGGTCCCTCTGCGGCGAGAGAGACGGCGGATGTGTAATGTCTTTCTACTTGGGCGTTGGTCGGGCTCACTTTCCACACTCTGTTGCAAGCAGGTCCTCGGCGTGCTCGTGTGTGCCTCATCCCTAGATGGTTTGTTTGGCTGTAGTCTTCGGCTAGGACAAGCTTGGAGCTTTGCTTTCCTGTTCTTTTTGTGCTTGTGCGACCCATTGAGTTGTAAGCCTCCTAGAGTGTTCCCTTGTATCGTTTTGGTCGTGGGGGTCTGTATGTGTCTGTATCTCCTGGCCGGTTGATGGCTTTGTTAATTCAAAGCCGGGCTCTTCGCGAGCCTTCGTTCTAAAAAAAACGTTGGTGTTTCCTTTGTTTTGGAATAAATCAGTAGATTATAGTAAATTTACTCAGTTCTGTATCCCCTTATCGCTCAGGGAGAAGTAAGGCACAAAACAAAGCGATATTGGACTGAAAAGCAAGTAGGGCCACTCTATAGCAAGCATATACGTTGATTGTACTAGCTGTATGACGTTTCCACTTCCCCAAGAATGGCAAAGTCACAGGTGATGACGGTTTTCTGCCTCCTGTCAGCGCAGCCGCCTGTCTGCCTCGTCTCTTGTGGTCTTAGGGCCATGGAGGCGTGATGGACCCGAGCCCTTTCCGGCGAGAGGGCTCCTGCTCCGTTTTTAGGTATTTTCTTGAGTTTGGTTAATGTTTGCATCGTGGTCAAGAACGTAAGGCGATAACGGCCCCCTGAAGTTGGTATAAGGTTTGCCTGCCTATCCCCCGTCCTGGTGCTGCCTCGTCGTCAGAGGGTGTGTTAAGGTGTGTCTTTGACAGATCTTGTGGCATTCGATCGATGTTTGTCTTCAGTGGATCTACTTAGATCTGGTCTTCGTTCGTCAAAGTTCATGTGTCTATGGGTGTACCCTTCTGATCTATGCTTCTCTTCATCGGCTATGGTTGCTTTTCTCGTGACTAGTACTGTGGGGCCTTAACACGATGATTTCATGACTATCTAGTATCATAAGATTTGCCTGGCTCTAGGGAGGGAGTGGCGATGACGGAGTCACGCCTTCGGCTCCCTTTGCCTATTATAGTCGTCGCTAGGTGGGCTATGAACATGGATGTAACTTCCGTTACTTCTAGAGTTCTTTGTACTTCCACGATAGTAGATGAATAAGATTGAAAGTTTTTCTCGCAAAAAAAAATCATAGTTTTTTAATAAAATGTCCAAATTATGCACAACCATAATTTTCATGAATGTTTTTAAAAAAATCAGGATTTTAAAAATGTTCAATGAATTAAGAAAACAGGAACACAAAAAGATGAAATCCGAAAAATGTTCTTCACTTTGAAAAATCTCAAGGAATTTTAAAAAAATCTCACAAAATTTAATTTTTTTATCAATTTCAAAATGTTTTCAAAGATTTTAAAATTTTGATGAATTTTTAAAATTTATACGAGATAAAAAAAGTTGGTCAACGTCTTGCAAGATATTCAATATGTGTAAGAAATTGGTGTATCTGAATTTTTTTAACATATATTTTAACAATGTTCAACGTACATATAAAATAGTTTCAGTTTATAGTTTATTATTTTTTATAAAACATGAGTGTAAAAAGATGACAGGAAATGTACAGAAGATGACATTTAGCTACACAATGTTCAACGTATAGCTAAAATAATTTCAATTTATAGTTTAATTTTGTAATGAAACATGATTATAAAAGGCTAACAGGAAATGTACGGAAAAATCGCCTTCCAGGAGGAAAAACCCCAACAAAACCGGGGTGAAAATCCCCCCTCATGATAAAAATCGGGGTGCTAGTACAAAAAACGTCTGCAACTCGCGACCTCCAGCATAACCCAGAACAGCACCAACCACTCAGCCACGTACACACTCGTGGCTGATATCCTCTTTTCCTCTTTCTATTCTGGCTCAAGTTCGTTGTGAATCGAGATTTCATTTCCCTTTTTATTTTTCTTCATCTTTTTCAAAAATGCACAAACTTTAAAATTCAATGAACTTTTTCTTCAAACAGATGAACTATTTTTTTGAATTTGATGATTTTTTTTCAAATTCAATGAAATATTTTCAAACAGATGGACTATTTTGAAATTATATGAACTTTTTCAAGTTTGTTGAACTTTTTTACAATATTAATGAACTTTTTTTAAAATCGATGAACTCTTTTTAAATTTTGATGAACTTTTTTAAAATCGATGAACTTTTTTCTAAATCGATGAACTTTTTGAATTTGACGAACGTTTTTCAAAATCAGTAATTTCAGATTTACTGAATTTGTTTTTATTCAAATCTGTTGAACTTTTCTAAAATTGGTGAACTTTTTGTTCAAAATATGTGAACTTGTTTCAAAATCGATGAACTTTTTCAAATTTCATGAAGTTTATCCTAAATTTTGTGAGCTTTATTCAAATTCTGATTTTTTTCTGAAATTCATGCCTTTTCAGATTCTATGACCTTTCTGCAAATTCGATGAATTTAAAAAAAACAATGATTTTTTTCAAACTTGAAACCATTCGTGGATTTTGAAAAAAAAAACGTCCTTTGATTGTTTTTAATAAAGTGCATGCATTTAGCAAAAAAAAAGGGGTAAAAGCGAACAAAAGAAAAAAAGCTAGAGGAAGAATAAGGGAAAGCATGCGACGTCAATAAGCACTGGCTGTTCATTGGCGTGGTCGTAGGCGCAGCTCTACGTTAAGGCTGGGGTCCCGAGTTCGAGTCCTGCTCCCCGCAGATCTGTTTTGCAGTTTCGAATAGAAAGAAAACAAATGGGCCGGCCGCTACGCGCTCTTGGAAGAGCCAGCATCGCTAATCGGCGCTAACAGCGCCAACTAGGAGGAGACCTCCGGAAAATCCTATGTGACGCTCGTTGCGTCAAGTTGTCGACGTTTCGCAGAGAGATTCGGGAGCGGGAGACAATCTGGGCCGGCCCACCCACAGCTTATGCCATCCCGGTTTTGGGAACCTTCCAGGAGGTTCCTGAACCGTTTTTTCCGGTTTTAGGAACTTTCTAGAAGGTTCCTGAACCGGTTTTTTTGCTTTCTCAATTTCTTTTCTTTCCTGTTTCTTTTTTTCTTTTCTCTCCTTTTTCTGTTTATTACTGTTTTGTTTTTATTTTCAAAAACTCATGTTTCTTTTTCTGTTTCCTGAACCTTTTGTTTTTCTGTTTTAATTTTTCTTTTTCTTTTTATCTTTTCTTTTCTTTTTTTCTTTTTCATGTTTCTTTCGTTGAAAATTTCAAATATTTATTCAGAATTTTATAACTTGTTCTCGTATTCAAAATTGGCTCCCAATTTTAAAAAAACATAAATTTCAACAAATGTTCTCGTTTTTAAATTTTGTTCAGAACTTCAAAAAATGACCGTGTTTCAAAAAGTCTTTTTGGAAATTTCATAAAATGTTCTTGTTTTCAAATTTTGTTCACAATTTAAAAAATGTCCAGTAATTTCAAAAAATGTTCTCATTTCCAAGTTTTGTTCAAAATTTCAAAAACGTTCGTGTTTCAAAAATTCTTTTTAGAAATGTCATAAAACTTTCTTGTCTTCAAAATTTGTTCACATTTTTAAAAGATGTTCATGTTTTGAAAGATGTTCAGTAATTTTAGAAAAATGTTCTCGCGTTCAAATACTGTTCAGAATTTCAAAAAATGTTCGTGTTTCAAAAAGTCTTTTTACAAATATCATAAAATGTTATTTTTTTTCAAATGTTGTTCACAATTTATAAAAATGTTCAGCAATTTCAAAAAATATTCTAATTTCCAAGTTTTGTTCAAAATTTCAAAAATGTTCGTGTTTCAAAAATTCTGTTAAAAATTTCATAAAACTTTCTTGTCTTCAAAATTTGTTCACAATTTAAAAAAATGTTCATGTTTTGAAAGATGTGCAGTAATTTTAGAAAAATGTTCTCGCATTCAAATACTGCTCAGAGTTTCAAAAAATGCTCGTTTTTCAAAAAGTCTTTTTATAAATTTCATAAAATGTTCTTTTTTCTCAAATGTTGTTCACAATTTATAAAAATGTTCGTGTTTTAAAAAATGTTCAGCAATTTCAAAAAATATTCCCATTTCCAAGTTTTGTTCAAAATTTCAAAAATGTTCATGTTTCAAAAATTCTTTTTAGAATTTCATAAAATTTTCTTGTCTTCAAAATTTGTTCACAATTTTAAAAAATGTTCATGTTTTGAAAGATGGTCAGTAATTTTAGAAAAATGTTCTCGCATTCAAATACTGTTCAGAATTTCAAAAAATGTCCGCTTTTCAAAAAGTCTTTTTACAGATTTCATAAAATGTTCATTTTTGTCAAATGTTGTTCACAATTTATTAAAATGTTTGTGTTTTAAAAATCGTGTTTTAAAAATGGTTCAGTAATTTCAAAAAACGTTCTCATTTTCAAGATGGTACGTTCATGCTTTCAGAAAATATTCAGGAATTTCAAAAAATGTCCTCTTTCTGAAAATAGGTGCAGAATTTCATTCATAAGATGCTCATGTTTCAGAAAATGTACAAGAATGTCAAAATATGTTCACAATTTCGGAAAAATGTCCGTGTTTCAAAAAATGTTCAGGAATTTTAGAAAATGATTAGGAATTCTAGGAAATGTTGCTTTAAAAAATCACAATGTCAAAAAATATTCAATTTGTTTAAAAAGTATTGACATTTTAGAAAACAGTTAGGTTTAACAAAAAAGTGTTCGTGTTTTTAAAAGTTTGTTACCAAATTTTGAAAATCTTCAATTTTCTAAATATATTTACCTTTATGAAAAAGAAAACCACATTCAAATTTTAAAAAAAGTTTCATTTTTTGCCGCCTATAGTTTATATTAACTGAGGTATTTTAGACAAAACATATCTATGAACTCAGTGTCTAGCGACCTGGTTCACTCACTTGAGGTCTTGTGTTCGAAGCCACATACACACCTTTTTGCAAAAAAATTCTTTCAACTTTGCCGTTGTCATTCGGTCCTAATAAGTATTACGTTCCATATCTTCCACTACTAGTAAGATGCCCATGCTACGCTACGGAGTCACAAAATATTAGGTAGACTTACATCCATCAACGCGATGCTATATTATTGATAGGTACACATCAAACACAATAAACATATGGTTCCTAACCAGTAAACCACATCCTTCAAGCCAAAAAATTTCTGTGGCGGTGAGCGGCGAGGTTGCTGCAGCAGAGAGTTGGGAGCGGACGGCGCCGATGGTGTGCAGAGCAGCAGTGGCTGGTGCGAGGCTTGAAAAATACAGAGCAAGCATCTAGAAAAAGAACTAACTTTTTTAGGTACTTTGTCGGAAAAGGTTTCACAGAGAAAAACGTCGATCATAACAGAAACTTAGGTCTAGAAAAGTCATCAATCCTTCAACCTACCTGAATTATGTTTCAAGCAAAATTAAGCTCATGCCAGTACAAAATAGTGCTCCCTCTGTAAACAAATGTAAGACATTTTAGTTGATGGTTAGGATGGTGATCAACAGTCAAATTAAAATACCAAGTCTGATGTATTTTTTATGTGTCATTTAATATGCGACATTCATATATTATGATCTAAACTTATCCATCATGGTTCCTTACGCAACCAGAGAGAAACGACAGGTTTAGTTCCAGCCAGGCATATGCAACCCTTTCAATTTCTTGACAAATATTCTGAATATAATCAAACGACAGAGGAAAAAGTAATATACACATATAATATTCCTCTTCACTGGTTTACCCTAAATCACTAAATGAAGCAAACCAATGTATTTAACCAATATATATTATTAAATTCCACGAAATATCAAATACAATCAAATTACATGAGAAAATTGTTGAACAGAGGCTAGGATCTCTATCCTCGTGTTTCAGTCAGCTAACATGCATTGTACAAAGATACAGTAGGTTTAGCGCATAAGAAGCAACAGATTTCCATAGAAATTACTTGTAGGTTACACCAAAACTTAGCTAATATTATGTATTTGACATGGCAAGTTATTATTATTAAGCATAGTAACTTAACTATCGATACACATCGGATGCTTAAAAATATGTAACCTTGACATTTATAAACTCCTTGTTCTCTTACCAGAGGGCTAAAACTCAGCGACCTCAAAAGAGTAGACCATGCTGCCAATGCTCAAGTAACTGCCACAGCACATAGTGACGAAGAAGCTAAGACTTGTGAAATCCATAACACCTTGCCCATAAGAACTAATCATTCCTAATTAGTACATGTGAACTTTTGTGCCACATTTCAGAAACTTGTGATTCTTCTTGAAGAGATCAACCTGTTCGTGAAGTGAAAACAGTAATAAAACAGGACATCCAAAATTCGATATTCAGATATGGAACTCTGCAATTTAATTTTAGAGGAAACAAATTGGCAGCAAAAGGATAAATGTATAATATGCAAATATTAGTAAGATTTTGAACTACTGGAGCTCTAATTATGATAACCAAAGCATAAGAGGACAACTTCTAGGCTTCTAATCTGTCAATTTCTCAGATACACATAAAGGAGTCAGACCTGAATTTTGTTCAATGAAATAGCCGAATAGGGATGTTAACTATCAGACGTATCTGTGCAGAGTAGCATCCGACAAAAGTCTTGACAGCTGGCAAGGACCATTCTGGGAGAAATTGCACGGATTGTAGTAATATGTAGCACACTATATATACCTCAAATAGTTATTTTGCCATGCACTGGCACAATTGGCATCTCATATTTAACAGCCCAGTCCGTCTTGCTGATATGTCCTCCTTCCTGCACTATGTGTTCAACTGGTGAAACGGAAATGAAAGTTCAATGGTGCCATTTTGTACATAATAATAAAATTTGTGGAATAATGGTGAAAAATTGTGAACATGTACGTCTATCTAGAAGTATAACCACATCTTGCAACAGAAGATGCATGAAAATAGAAATGACACGAGATTACATTGTAATCGAACATAGCGGACGAATCCATCAATTGAAGAAGCAAGCAAGCATTCCGTGTGGAAGATGCTCTAACAATAATCAATCAAGTTGCTTGTAGTTGTAGTAGATAGCTAGCTTTGTACGTACAATCAATCAAGCTGCTTATGCTAGCTAGCTTAGCTTTGTACGTATGGACTATGCAATAATTGATCGGATTGAGAGACAATTATCCACCCATGGGATGGACTAACACGCTTAGTATACATAGAAAGAAAATGCAGTTTTGGAAGACCCCCTTTGGCCTCCACGAGGCTCTGCCAGTGCTTCACTGGATCAGTTAATATGCAAGTTATATAAAGAAGACATATATCATTAGTTATAAGCCATTACCTCGTTGCATGGGAAATACTTAGACATCACCTTATGAATGCTACGACATGTTAACATGAAAATAACAGCTATAATATGAAATTCATAATAAATTTATATCTGTTCTAGGAAAAGTCACAAATTTGACAACTAAAGCCATGGTGCCAATGTTTGAACTAACCACCTTAAATCTTCTTTCTAATTCTACCACAAAAGAATTCTAGTCATAGCATTTTTTTCACAACCACATTGCATCTTCTTCCTGTGTGCTTCCTATGCATAAAAAAACGCTGGACGTTTCACCTGCAGATGCTGCTACAGTCCCATCCAACCATATCTGGGTGTCATCATTTTCCTTAACTTCACCTGATATATGGGTGCAGATTGATGCAGACATCTCTACACCTAAGTTTTAGCACACCTTCTCCATCACGTATGTTTCTCTGTGGTACACCTTACCATGTACGTTTCTCTCTGGTAGTCCTTACCATGGACCTCTAATCCACGACCTGGAGCTGCACCACAATCTTCAAGCGGTTTATTTTCAGAGCTAAGGAGCAGAATCAAGGAGAGTATATTCGTATCCTTCAGATGTCTCAACTTATAATCCATTAATATTGAAACATAACTTGAGTAATAGTGGGATAAATAAAGTAAATTTAAAACCCTCTTTTGCCTAATTGAGTAATAGTGGGATAAATAAAGTAAATTTAAAACCCTCTTTTGCCTAATTGAGTAATAGTGGGATAAATACAGAAACTTTAATTCATGTTTTGCCTAATTGTATAAAGTAGTAGTCAGATCTAAAAATCAAGCATCAACTCCTTTTTTATGTAAGCATAATGCAATTGCACAAAGAAGCTGCTAGATTGTTGACAAGCTATGAGACTTTGATACTGAACGATGCTTCACACTCAATACTCATCAATTAATTTGTAGAAGAAACATTTTCCTTTCAGTAATAAAAAAAATTGTAAGTCCATACTTAGCTCTGCAGAAAAGGTGCCCAATACATATAGAGCGTGGACATCTAGAGCTTAGCATATGCATCCTGCCTAGATAGATTAAGTATGAGAGCATCAACAGATTGCATAGAGCACCTGACCACTGCCGAACCCCTCGCCGGCGCCTTCTCATCCCAACCCCGCGTGTCTTCTCGGACCCCAACCTCCATTGCTACTCCAAGAAAAGCTCAAGCCGGAGCCCCCGCCGAAGAACACTCTTGGCTCCGATGCGGACTTTGCTGCCTTCCTGCCAGAGCTCCTCCACCGGGTGCTGTCTGCTGTTGGCATTACTGACATCTGGGCCGTCTGGGCCGCCAGCCGTGCATGCCACCACACGCTATGGGCTTCTTTGGATCACAGGATTAGAAAACAAAGGAATTCAAAAAACACAGGAATTTGACGGGATTGTAGGTGCAAAACAGAGGATTACAAAATAGAGGAAAACTACAAGAATGGTCATTTGGATGGAACACAGGAAAAACACAGGAAAAGTGCCTCGATCCTACGCGAATCAGTGTAAAAAAGAGGTTATAGTGGAAGTTGAAATTCCTATAGGATTGAGGTGTAGGAATGCATCCATAGGAATTTTGGAGGTGTGGTTCCTTTGATCCAAAGGGCTTCTTTAGGAAAAAATCCAATGGATTGGAATCCTCCAATATTCCTATGAAAATCCTTCAATCCAAAGAGGCCCTATAGGGGTAGGGGAAGGAGGGGACGGAGGTGTGAGGAGGGAGAGTTGTTGGGCGGCGGGTCTGCTGCATCGGAGGATAGGCAGGAAAGGCATTGCAGACTCCGCGGACGGCCGGTGACGGCGACGTACTTGTCGATGTCGACGCCGTAGGAGATGGGGCAGGGGCAGTCGGGCAGGAGGAGACGATGGGGAGGAGGGGAGGTGGAGGTGGGTGTGGCGGTGAGCCTGCTGCGGCAGATAGGAGTTGGGATCGGACGACGCCGGTGGCGTGAAGAGCGGCCGCTGCCACATTGGTTCCAGTTTTTACCAGAAGGATCTATTGCTTGGCCGATTGGATAAGGTGGGGCTGGATGGAGATGAACAAATAGAACGGGGGGTTCTTTGCAAATGTGAAAGTGGGGTTGTCTTCTATGCGTCGGATGCAGATCAGATGGTCGAAAACGATGGATGGCAGGCACACCATCATCACCAACTCGCATTTTTATACAGGAGTAAAGACTACTAGCTTGCCGCAATGGTTTGCTTTGCGCTCGTCTCTGGCGCTGGTCGTGGGTTCGATTCCCACCATTGCGATGTTTTTTGTTTATTTTTCACAGCGCGTACAAAGGAAACGCCCGAGTGCGGCCCACGAAGCCCGCCAAGGAGATGCTCTGTGCGAAAGCGCGTCAATTTGACGCAGAATGTGTCATATAGGACCTCTCGAGACCTCCTCTCCGGCGCCTTATGCGCCCGTTCGCTTAGCGGGCGCTCGCGCGCAGCCTCGAATGGGCCGGCCTTCGTTCGTTTTTTTTGCTGTTCGTCCTTTCGTTCACAAAACTGAAAACACATGAATCTAAAATTTACGATCTTAAAAACAGTTCACAAATTTCCGAAAGTTCATTAATTTTCAACACAAAAAAAGATAAAAGTTCATCGGATTTGAAAAAAAGTTCAACGGATTTCAAAAAAAGTTCATCAAATTTGAAAAAGTTCATCGGATTTGAAAAAAAATTCATCGGATTTGAACAAAGGTTTAACGAATTTGGAAAAAAGTTCATCGGATTTAAAAAAAGTTCATCAAAATTGAAAGAAACAGTTCACCCAATTTTGGAAAGGTTCGTTAAAGTTGAAAAAGAACAAAAGGAAAGAAGAAAAGCGTTAAGAAAATGAACTTGATCGCAGAATGGCGCGTGGCACGGAGGTTATGGCGTGGTACACTTAACCGCTAGGGCGCGGGTTCGAATCCTCGTCCCCGCACTTGATTTTTTGCATCAGTTTAGGAAAAAAAAGAGAATGTGGGCTGGCCCGTTGCGCATGGGGGGTGTGCGTCCTGTACGGTTAACGCTGTATTCGACGCTGAGGGCGCCAAATAGGATCCAGCAACTAGGAGCTCCCCCTTCTATTTGACCCATTTTGCGTCAAACAGAGCCGTGGCGCACAACGGCAAGCGTAACTGGGCCGGCCCACCAGAGGCTGCAGCGACCAGGCCACTGTAAACCAGCTTCAGCTCTGTAGTGCTAAAACCCGCAAAAATATGCACTCGCTTGGATTCGATCGCACGAATCTCATGTTCATGTGTGAGCGTTGCTGCCAAGGGAGGTAATGAGCGATCCTGACAATGAATCAGCGCGAGTCTCTAAGAACTAAAGGCAGAGGAAAATCTAAAAAAATTAAAATTATGAACGCCATTTTCTTAAAAGAGAATAATATTAGAAACACGAACACTTTTCAAATCTCCCGAAGAAACTTGAACGTGTGAACAATTATTTGGAAACACGAACATTTTTTGAATTTTGAAAAAAATTGGGAACAGATTTTTTTTCATGTATAGAAAAAATCAAGAAATATGATTTTTTTTACGAAACAATAACACTTTTCAAATTTCGAGAATAAATAAACTCTAACATTCTGGAAAAATACTAATATTTATATGAATATGTGAATATTGTTTTTAAAATTGGAACATGTTTCAAAACTATTAACAAATTTTGAAAACGTGGATATTTTTTGGAGAAGAGGAAATTTTGTGATAACAGGAACAGTTTTTGAAACTCCCCAATTAAAATTGAAAATGAACATTTATTGAAATTCTCGAACAATTTTTATAAAATGGGAACATTTTTTGGAAATGCAAACATTTTTTTTGCAAACGTGTACTTTTTGGAACTCCTTATATTTTTTCAAAACGTGAGCATTTTTGAAATTGTCAAACAATTTAAAAAAATGAACATTTAGCAAAACAAATGGAAAAGGAAAAAAGAAAAACTAAAAAGGAAAGAAAAAGAAACAAGAAAAATTGAAAAAGGATAGAAAAGCGAAGAAAGAAACTGGAAAAGGCAAATCATAGAAGAAACAGAAATGAAAAAAAAGGAAAACTCATTTCAGGAACCTTCTGGAAGGTTCCCAAAATCGAAAAAAATGGTTGGGAATCTTTAGAAGGTTCCCAAACCCGGGATAGCTGAAACGGTTAATGGGGTGATCGCGTTGTTCGCTCTGGAAGCCTGTGCGAATACTCGAAAACTTAACGCAGCGTGCGTCGTATAGGGTTTTCCTAGGAATTGTGCCCTTCATCTGCTACTTAACCGAAAGTCTAATTACATCTCGAACACACAATGGCTAATAAGTCCATGGGGAACAAACAACCAAAACGAACAGTGCATCAAACATCCACTATTTTCTATAAAAAAATTCTCTATACAAGTGACGGAAAAAACAATTTGTCAAAAACGGCGAGGCAAGGCAAGTGTTAGTCGCTAGCACAGTTACTTAGCTCCCTAGGAATAAAGACATAAGACAGTAGGGGTCTGGACGGGTCATGGAATCTGCATGATAGTATTAGAACTGAGATGGTCGTGGCCCATATAGTGCTAGTGCATATTGCATTGGCGATTTTTTTCTTGACTTTTTATTTTGGTCATTTTTGCATTCAAATAGTTTTTATTTATTCAAAAAGTAGGATTGTGAACAAATGTGCGGGTTTGTGGCCTATGCCTATTGCATTGGTGATTGTTACCCCATCTGGTTTTTCAGTTATTATTTCTTTCATCTGATTGTCCTGTTGAAATGCTTTGATTTCATAAAAATATTCAATAATTTTAATTATTTAAGATTTTTTAGAAACTTTAATAAAATCGCAAAATTTTAAGTAAGAAATTTAGTAATTGGCCACGAATATGAAAAATATATACATGGATTCTCAAAATGTTCACAAGTTTTTTTACCATCACAAATATGTAAAATGATCAAAAAAACAAAAAAAAAACTTTCGAGATTATTTTTCCAATTTAATAATTTTCATGAATATGAAAAATAAGTCGCAAAGAGAAGAATTGTCATATATTTAAATCATGTGCCATTTTTTTGAAAATATACCTATTTAGAAAAAGATTCATGAAGTAAAAATTTAAAAATATAGAACATGTTTTCTCTTTTCCAAGAAATGCGACTCACAGGCAACAAGGTTTTTCTACCTCCCGTCGGCGTCGATGTCTATCTATCTCATCTCTTTTGGCCTTAGGGTGATGTAGGCATGGTGGGCCACCGACACTGTCAAGCGGGAGGGCTCCTGCTCTGTTTTTAGGTATTTTCTTGAGTTTGATTATGGTTTGTCTCCTGCTCAAGAAGGAGAGACGATGGTGGCTCCTAAAGATGGAATACGGTTTGCCCCACCTATCCCACGACCCGGTGGTGCCTCTAATCTCGTCAGAGGGCGTGTGAAGGTGGGTCTTCGACAGCTCTCGTGAGACTCAATCGATCTTTATCTTTGGCGCATTATCTTGGATTTGATCGTTGTTCCTCTACATTCGTGTGTCTACACGTTTGTTTCTTTCAATCCGTGTTTCTCTTCATCAGCTACAATGTTGTTTCTAGTGCGTTAGTCCTGTGGGGTTTTAGCACGACAATTTCCAACAGTCTACTACAACAAGATGTGCTAGACTCCGGTGAGGGAAGGACAACGGCGGTGGCGCGGCTTTAGCTCGCTCCAGTTATTGTAGTCGTTGCTAAGTAGTCTACGGACATGTATATAACTTTGGTTACTTCTCATGTTCTTTGTACCACAACGGCAGCTGGTGAATAGATTGAAAGTTTCTCTCACAAAAAATCATGGTTTTTAAAACGAAACGTCCAAATTATGTACATTTTAAACCATAATGTTTAGAAAATGTTCATGAACTTTAAAATACACAAGATTTTCAAAATGTACAATGAATTTAAAAGAAATAACAAATTCATAAAGTGAAATTCGGAAATATTCATGACTTTGGAAAATCTTCAAGATGAAAAAAAATCATGAAACTGAAGATGCTTTTGTATTCTAAAATGTCAATAAAATTTTCAAAAAAATAGAAAAATGTTTGATATGTGTTATAAGTAGTGTATCTTAATTTTTTAACATTTATTTAAAAAATGTTCGACATACTCTATTCTTGTAAAAAAAAACATTGCCAAAAATGTGTGTAAAAGACTGACTGGATAGGTACGGAAGAAACCGACTTTGCAAAAACAAATCCACTGAAACCGGCTGAAAAACCCCCCTCATGATAAAAACCGGGGAGCCAACAATGAAATGTCTAGCAATCGCTACTGGACCGGCCAATGTCAGAGTAGCTGTGGGTGATTCATCCATAGTGCTCGGGCGATATATAGCAATTGTACCCCTTATCTACTACCGCACCGACAGACTAACTATATTAAAAACACACCAAGCGTGTAAATAGCCCGGGGGGACAAACAGCCCAAAATAATATTGCACCAAACATCCACTACACAAGTGATAAAAAAATATCATATGTCAACAACGACGCAACAAGGCGAGCGAGTGTTGGTACAATTAATAAGTACCCTAGCAATAAAGGCCTAGAAGAGCTCCAGTAGTTCTTCCTCAATGTGGTCCCCGTCTATAAGGGTATGGTCAGGTCATGGGTAGTATTAGACCCGACACGGGCATGGCCCATGTAGTGCTAGTGCATATTATGTTGACTTCTTTTTATCGGTTGGTTTATCAATCGACTAATTTTTGGTTGGTTTATCCATTAAAATAATCTATATATTTCAAAAGAATTAGGATTGCGTTGCGTTAGGGTCAGCAGCCTATGCATATTGCGTTGGTGATTTTCCGCATTCGGTTTTTCAGCCAAGTTTTCTTTCATCCCTTTATTCTATTGAAACAGTTTGTTTTCGTTCAAAAAATATTATGACTGTTTTGAATTGCAAAAATGTTCACAGATTTTAAGAAATTCTCACAAATTTAAATAAAAAAATTACAAATTGTTCATGAATATGGAAAATATATTCAACATTCAAAATAATGTTCACCTGTTTTTATAAACACAATTTTGTAAAATTGGTGAAAAACTAAAAAACACTTGAGTTTTTATTTTGTTAATTTAAAAATTCTTCACGAATATGAAAAAATATTCACAAAATTTAGATATGTTCACATATTAGGATAAAATATTTGTGAATGTAAATTATGTTCCTTAATTTTAAAAATATTATGAAATTTGAAAACTATACATGTACTAATTTTAAAAATTTAAAAATATGTAAAAGTAACAGGAAAAGGAAAATTGATAGAAAAACAAAAGAAACCCGGAAGGGAAAAACAATACAAGACAGAAATTGAAGGGAACATTTCCGAAACCAGAATGATCGTCCTACATGACCGCCCAAAAGCACCCGTTGGGTTCCGCGATTGCTCATCCGGCTCCACGGTATGCGCGCAATATAAACTGCCGTAATAACCCTTGAAAGAAAATGATATGATTAATTCTACATGTGTAAACAGCACGGTAAAACACGTGTTGCCATCTAGTATCTTTTTAGAGTGAATGAATTCTTCACCCTAGATCTGAGTTACTCCCATGTGGCGCCTTGACCGATGTCATGTTGGCTTCTATTTTGCAAAAGAAAGGTCATTGATATTTTTAGTTCGTTTTGATCATCATATATCTTTATGTGAGTGGGGGAATAGTTGCAGGAGATGACATGAAGGGATAATAGGGTCTAGAACACATCAACAATGTCCACCATCACAACGGTGCACATTCAATTGTACGGTCGGTTGACCACACAACATTTTGACAAAAGCCCTTAAATACAAGTAAATATTGTGTATGAGGCATTATAAAAATTATAAACATAAATTCATTTCAATCACAAGTTTAAATCAACATAACGTGCTTAAATTCCTAGCACTGTCAGTGCACCATCATCTTCTCCAACATCAAGAAAGAAGCGACGATCTGGTAAAGCAGGGACGCATTTGAAATTTCTTAGGGGGGGTTCATGATTTAGTTTGGAAGGCTAATATTTCTCAGAAGATCGGGATTTTTTTTTTGGCGAGCTGCAACCAATAGGTTGGCGGTCCAGATGAATAAAATTAAGCACCATCAGACTGATTCAGGTATGTGTTCTATTTATGGTGTAGAAGACGAAAGCACTTTTCATGCTCTTGTGAGTTGTTCCAAAGGTCATGCTATGTGATTGGCCTTGAGAGTCGTGGAATATTCCGGATGAAGAGTTCTTCAAGTGCTCGGGACCGGATTGGCTATTGATTTTGCTAGCTCAGTTGACCTTGTAGCAGAGGGAGCAAATCTTGTTTTTTTTTCTGGCGAGCATGGCATTTCAGAAATGATTTAATTTTGGGGAAGGGGAAGGAATCCATTAATGACTTTGCATATTTTGTGACAATTATTGGTCCACTTTCACGTTCTGCCACGACACTGTTTAGTTGGACTCTAGCAATAAGGATAAGGAGAGGGTGAGAAGTCTTATAGCTGATTATGCACCATTAAGATCATGTGGTGTGGAAACCTCTCCCTAGTGACCATATCAACATCAATGTTGATGCCAATTTTGTGAAGAGTACCACTCTCTTCGTCTAGGTGTATAAGTCAGCTTAGGTTGT
>NC_041391.1:684919030-684922324 GCF_002162155.2 Triticum dicoccoides
TGGGAAATGCTTCCTATATATAGTCTGATCTCGCGGTCAAAATTGTGTCGTTCCGTTGGTAACTACCCACATCTATTATGCATTAACTACCTCCCTATAATCACTCCTCTTGCATATATAACTAACTCCCTCTAATCACTCCTCCTCACCTCTATTGCCCATATCCGTTTCGTCCTCCTGCTACTCCATCTCCTCTCCATCAATGCGTTGGTGACGTTCTTCCCCAATGACACGTCCATTTTGCATCATGCATTTATATCAATATTTATTGTATTATGGGCTGTTATTACACATTATGTCACGATACTTATGGTTATTCTCTCTTATTTTACAAGGTTTATCATGAAGAGGGAGAATGCCGGCAGCCGGGATTCTGGGCTGGAAAAAGAGCAAATATTGGAAACCTCACAGCTCCAAAAGTCCTGAAACTCCACGAAAGTCATTTTTGGATTTAATAAGAATTATTGAGCAAAGAAAACACCAGAGGGGGCCCACACCCTGGCCAGGAGAGTGGGGGGCGTGCCCCTATCTCCTGGGCCCCCTGGTGGCCCTCCGGTGCCCATCTTTCGCTATATGAAGTCTTTTACCCTGGAAAAAATCATAAGCAAGCTTACGAGACCAAACTCCGCCGCCACGAGGCGGAACCTTGGCGGAACCAATCTAGGGCTCCGGCGGAGCTGTTCTGCCGGGGAAACTTCCCTCCGGGAGGGGGAAATCATCACCATCGTCATGACCAACGATCCTCTCGTCGGGAGGGGGTCAATCTCCATCAACATCTTCACCAGCACCATCTCCTCTCAAACCCTAATTCATCTCTTGTATCCAATCTTGTATCAAAACCACAAATTGGTACCTGTGGGTTGCTAGTAGTGTTGATTACTCCTTGTAGTTGATGCTAATTGGTTTACTTTGTGGAAGATCATATGTTCAGATCCTTAATGCATATTAATACTCCTCTGATCATGAACATGAATATGCTTTGTGAGTAGTTACGTTTGTTCCTGAGGACATGGGTGAAGTCTTGCTATTAGTAGTCATGTGAATTTGGTATTCGTTCGATATTTTGATGAGATGTATGTTGTCTCTTCTCTAGTGGTGTCATGTGAATGTCGACTACATGACACTTCACCATTATTTGGGCCTAGAGGAAGGCATTGGAAAGTAATAAGTAGATGATGGGTTGCTAGAGTGATCGAAGCTTAAACCCTAGTTTATGCGTTGCTTCGTAAGGGGCTGATTTGGATCCACTAGTTTCATGCTATGGTTAGGTTCACCTTAATACTTCTTTTGTAGTTGCGGATGCTTGCAATAGGGGTTAATCATAAGTGGGATGCTTGTCCAAGAAAGGGCAGTACCCAAGCACCGGTCCACCCACATATCAAATTATCAAACTAACGAACGTGAATCATACGAGCATGATGAAACTAGCTCGACGATAATTCCCATGTGTCCTCGGGAGCGCTTTTCTCATTATAAGAATTTGTCCAGGCTTGTGCTTTGCTACAAAAAGGATTGGTCCACCTTGCTGCACTTTATTTACTTTCATTGTTTGTTACCCGTTACAAATTATCTTACCACAAAACTATCTGTTACCTATAATTTCAGTGCTTGGAGAGAATACCTTACTGAAAACCGCTTGTCATTTCCTTCTGCTCCTCGTTGGGTTTGGCACTCTTACTTATCGAAAGGACTACGATAGATCCCCTATACTTGTGGGTCATCAAGACTCTTTTCTGGCGCCGTTACCGGGGAGTGAAGCGCCTTTGGTGAGTGGAACTTGGTAAGGAAACATTTATATAGTGTGCTGAAATTTTCTGTCACTTGTTACTATGGAAACTAATCCTTTGAGGGGCTTGTTCGGGGTATCTTCACCCCGACCAGTAGAGAAAAGAGTTGCTCCTCAACCTACTGAACCTACTGAAAATGTTTACTTTGAGATTCCTTCGGGTATGATAGAGAAACTGCTAGCTAATCCCTTTGCAGGAGATGGAACATTGCATCCCGATTTACACCTTATCTTTGTGGATGAAGTTTGTGGATAATTTAAGCTTGCAGGTATTCCCGATGATGTTGTTAAGAGGAAGGTCTTCCCTTTATCTTTGAAGGGAGATGCATTGACATGGTATAGGCTATGCGATGATACGGGATCTTGGAATTATAAACGATTGAAATTGGAATTTCACCAGAAGTTCTATCCTATGCATCTTGTTTATCGTGATCGTAATTACATATATAATTTTTGGCCTCGTGAAGGAGAAAGCATCGCTCAAGCTTGGGGGAGGCTTAAGTCAATGTTATATTCATGTCCCAATCATGAGCTCTCAAGAGAAATGATTATTCAAAATCTTTATGCTCGGCTTCTCTCAATAATCGCACCATGCTCGATACTTCCTGTGCTGGTTCTTATATGTTTAAGACTACTGAATTCAAGTGGGACTTATTGGAAAGAATTAAACGCAACTCCAAAGATTGGGGTTCCGATGATGGTAAGGAGTCAGGTATGACACCTAAGTTTGATTGTGTTAAATCTTTTATGGATACCGATGCTTTTCGTGGATTTAGCGCTAAATATGGACTTGACTCTGAGATAGTAGCTTCTCTCTGTGAATCCTTTGCTACTCACATTGATCTCTCTAAGGAGAAGTGGTTTAAATATAATCCTCCCGTTGAAGTAAAAGTAGTTGCACCTATTACAGTTGAAGAAAAGACTATCACGTAGCAATATTATTGTCGTTTGTAAGAGTAATACTAGAACATATCACTACAAAAAAAAGACACATCCGTGACATTTTGGGCCGAACATATTTTTTTTCTGTCATACATATGACACTTCTATGACGATAATTGTGACAAAACCCGGTATCATCATAGATGTGGTGGGCTCCTACTTCTATGACAAAAAATCATGACAGAAAATGGGCTTTTCGTCCTGGGCGGGCCGGAGACGCAGCTGCATGACATTCTTTGGGCCGTCCATGACGGAAAAAACCGTGGTAGAAGCGAGGGGGAGGAAAATTTCAGGGAGTTCCCGGTTACGGTGGGCGGTCGGGGGCCGAGCGATGCGCGTTTCTCTCGTACACGTACGCGCGTGTGTGCGAGGCGTTGGCTCTAACTGAACCCGGGCAAGGTGTTGGGCTCTAACTGAACCCAAGCGATTGCACTGCAGGCTACGCGTCACTGAACCCGAGCGATCGATCGATGGCTATTAACTGAACCCGATCGAGCGATTCCTTTGCTATTGCTGCTAACTGAAGCCGATCGATGCTGCCTCTGGGATGAACAATGAGCATTGCG
>NC_041391.1:684922468-684930733 GCF_002162155.2 Triticum dicoccoides
GTGGTTGAACAGGACCCCGTGGTGTGGAGGGCTGGATGAACAGTAGACGGTGGAGGGGTGCCCGTGGAGGGGTGGTTGAACAGTAGCCGGTGGAGTAGCGCGCGGTGGAGGCTGGATGAACAGGAGCCCATGGAGGCTGGAGGAGGTCGACGGTAGCCCGTGGAGGCTGGAGGAGGTCGACGGTGGAGATAAACAGTATCCCGTGGAGTCCCGTTTTGCGGTATGCCACACCCCTCCCGATGAACAGGACCCCCGTTTCGACCGTAGGAGGTCCGTTTCGTCCGTTTTGCGGTACGCCACACCCCTCCCGATCAACAGGACCCCCGTTTCGGCCGTAGGAGGTCCGTTTCCTCCATTTTGCGGTATGCCACACCCCTCCCGATCAACATGACCCCCCCGTTTCGACCGTAGGAGGTCCGTTTGCTCTGTTTTGCAGTACGCCACACCCCTCCCGATCAACAGGACCCCGTTCCGAACGTAGGAGGTCTGTTTCCTTCGTTGTGTAGTATGCCAGGTCTCGTTTCCATTGCCAGTTCCGTCTAAGCCCTCCCGATGAACACGACCACACATTCCGTTCCGACCCAGCCGGTTGGCTCCCACGTGTTCCGTTGCCTCCCGATGAACACGATGCATTCCGTTGCCTCCCCATGAACACGACACATTTCGTTGCCTCCCCATGAACACGACGCATTCCGTTGCCTCCCCATGAACACGACGACGACGCTGTTTCTCCATTCTGATCCAGCCATGTACACGAGTCCTGGCCGTACGTATGCGTGAGTAGGCGTTCGAGACCCTGCCCGTATGTACGTACGTGGCCGTATTTTCTTTCTTGCACCCTCGCCGCTGTACGTACATGTACATGCTACGTGCGCACCTCTACTACGACACGTGCGCGCCTCTACAACGACCAGTATGTACGTACACGTTCGCGACCAGAATGACAACACTACGTACGCTTCGACCAGGTGGGTCCCGACTATCACGCACTTCCTTGCGTGCGAAGATGTAGCTGGTGGGTTCCAGCAGTCAGGGGGCGAATCGTTTTTTTTGCCTGGACGTACTTCCTTGCGTGCGAAGGTGTAGCTGCTGGGTCCCAGCAGTCAGGGGGGCGAATCGTTTTTTTGCCCGGACGCACTTTCTTGCGTGCGAAGGTGTAGCTGGTGGGTCCCAGCAGTCGGGGGGCGAATCGTTTTTTTCTGGACGCACTTCCTTGCGTGTGAAGATGTAGCTGGTGGGTCCCAGCAGTCAGAGGGGCGAATCGTTTTTTTTCGGACACACTTCCTTGCGTGCGAAGATGTAGCTCGTGGGTCCCAGCAGTCAGGGGGCGAATCATTCTTTTCGCGAAATACGGTGGCCCGTCCGGTGGGTCCCCGCTGTCAGGTGGAGGAATAATTTTCTTGCGCGTAATAAGGAGGCACTCCCTTGCGGCTGCCGTGGACCCAGTTGTCAGCCTCTCCACGTACAGTCCACATCCGATGGAAGTCGTTCCTTGACCACGTTGACCACGCCGCGCTGAGAGCACCACAGCGGTGGACGACGGCGAGGCCTAGGAAGGGGGTGACGCGGAGCCGGGGAAGACGCGGCAGTGGATGCACACGCGGAGAGGAGTACGAGGGTTCACTAGTTCGGCTGTGCTGCCGTCGCCGCAGAATAACAGGGGGTGTGGGTGAGTGGAGGGATGGCCTGGCCAGCGGTGGGAGTAGTAGGGGGCGGTGAGGCCTCCGCGGCAGCACAGCCGGCCACGGGAGGCAGGAGCAGGCGGCACGACCGGCGCTGCTTTGGGCGGCTGGAGCAAGAAGACCAGAGGTTGAAGAAGCACGACGGCCGTTGGATGAACATCGTACGGTCACTGCAGCTAGGATCGTTTATATTGACTAAGTTGACAAAGCCCTTGGTACGTCAACTTAGTAGGCCCACAGGTCAGCTTCCGAAACGGTGCACCCCAGATGTCAGGGGGAGAAATCATTTTTTGGGCGGGTGAAGCTAGAATATCCGAGATTGAAGAAGAAGCATGGCATCCGTTAGATGGACATCCAACGGCCACTGCTGCTAGAACCGTGTGTTGACTATAAGTTGACAAAGCCTTGCATACGCGTCAACTCTGTTTTTTTAGGGGACACGTCAACTTAGTAAGGCCAGAAGTGTGTGGCAGAGAACTTATAGCCCATTTGAGATTTGTAAGAATGTGTAGCCCATTTTTGAATTCCAAAGGAATTTACTACAGCCAATTTACAGTTTGTTAAAAGTACAGCCCATTTCAACCAACCGTTCAAAACAGAATTCATTAAAATGTCCCACATTTTGATGGGATCCGAAATATTTTTATCCAGAAATTTCTAGTCAGATTAAATACAATTTCAATATAAATTTATATTACGTAAAAATCCAATGAAACATTGCGCTCGCAACAATTAATGAAATCAAAATTTTCAACATCCAAAAATAATAATTTATAAAGTAATCACGTGTTTGGTGCATTTCTTATAGTTACTGCCCAGTTTTTAAAATTACATCCCATTTATTATTTCTTAAAGCCCATTTTCTTGTTAAGCCTAATGTATCTCTCCTAGGAAAGATTTGCAGCCCAGCGGGACGGAGAATAACAACTTGACCATGCCTGGGTATTCCTAAGAAAAAGTATAGCTGGGCTAGCCATTTTCAGCTTGAAAAAAAAATATCTGGGCTGGATATCTGGCCTGGGCTAGACGGGCCACAACCCGCCCAGTTAATACCTGCAGCGGTGTTTTCGTTGTTGTTCAGAGGAGAAAAATGAATATCTGGGCTAAACATTGAAAAACTCTGCAGTGCTCACACCTCAAAAACACAAATACTGCTCGAGCTGCTTGGTCCCAGCTGTCGGCCGCTTCTTGTGCAATTCTCTCGTTTATTGACTACTTCAGGAGGTTGACAATGGTGTGGGACCGTGATGTCAGGAAACCAGGAGGAAGCAAAATAAATTATAGTTATATACATAAAATAAGGAGGCACTTGCGTACGTGAGGCTATGGACCTGGTGGGTCCCCATTGCCATCCTCTCTAAGTAAAGTCATCTCCTCGCCCGCGCGCGCTTTCCGCCCGAAACAGTCAGCGCCGCCCGCCCCCGGTGCAGGCTATTGCTCCGCCTTCAAACGACACAAGTGCCGTCCGTCCGTCCATCTGCCGCCCACATTAATGATACGCGGTTGCCGAGATGGCTACTCTGGTGCCACACGTCTGTCCCTCTGTCGGCCCACCATTGCTATATAAACTGCCGCGCCGGCCATAACCGCAGTCATCCACATCCGTTCCCTTTCTCATGTCCACACCACTATTTCCCACCATGGCTTCCTTGCGCTCCAGCGCTCTTCAGGACGGGCGGACGACGGACCACAAGGAGATGGCAGCTATTGCTGCCGACCGGCTGGCCGGCAGGCAGCCGGAGGACGACGACGTCCCAATGGAGAACATGGTAGTCGACGATCCGACGCCAACCCCCTCCTCCGCGCCATCCTCGCCGGTGCATTGCACCATGACCATCGGCGAGGCCCGTGCCCAATATATGGACAGGGTGAGGCAGATGCGTGAGGAGCAGTTCCAGGAGGCGCAGGCCGACACCGCCTACAACCACCATCTCCTCTAGGAGCACCTGCAGGCGGAGGAGCAGATCGCCGCGGAGCAGGCGGAGCAGGAGGCGCTGCTCGACTCATACCGCTCCGCCCGCAAGGGCCGCCTCGAGCGCTGGTGGTACCGCATGCGGGTGGCGGAGGCTGCGGCCGCTTACAAAGAGGCTAGCAAAGAGGGCGATGAAGCGGGCGAGGCGCTGTTTGGTGAGACCGAGGACGAGGTAGAGGACAATGCCGGCTCTGACGAGTCCCCGCTCCGCTGGCGTCGACGAGGCCCTGCTCCACCGAGGCCTCGCGGCGCCAACAACGAGGCAGAGGACACCGCCGGCTCAGCCGAGGCCCCACCCTGCCGGCAACGTGGGGGAGGATTTCCACCGCTCCGCTGAGGCGCCACCCACCGGCAACGAGATAGAGGACATCGCCGGCTCCACCGAGGCCCCGCCCCGCTGCCAACGAGGCCGCGCCACACAGAAAACGAGGAAGAGTAGAACACGGTAGGTCGCCGCTGCTTGGGTCCAAGTAAGGCCACTGCTGCTACCCTCCGGTTGAAGCCAAGCTAGGCGGGTTGACCATTGACGGGCGGTTAGCTTCTTGAGGGTGACGTGGAGTCGGAGAGCTGCGCTGGAGAAGAACACTGCTTCTACTTAACTACTGGTGCAGTTGGCTGACTAACACGTGGGCCCAATAGGCCACATGTCAGTTATGCAACTGCACCTGCAGTTAAGTCACTGAAGCTTCTGTTCGGCTCAGCGGGACACAGGTGGGTAGCTTCGGTTAATTAATTATACCTCCAGCGCACCCCTTTTTAGTTGAAGAATGTATGAAATGTAATGAAATCCGGCATGTTTATATGAAATCCGACCGTGTATTAATGAATTTATTTCGATTAGTTCGAATTCCTGTATCACTGGCATTGGATGAACATGCAAAACAATACGTACTAGCATTATTCCCAGGGTGATCACCTTGTTTGCAGCAGTTTCACATGTACTCCCTCCGGTCCTTTCTAGTCTGCATACAAGTTTTGTCTGCAGTCAAAGTATCTCTACATTGACCAATCTTATACAAAAAAGTATGCACTTTCACAATGTGCGAAGTAAAAAGGAACAGAAGGAGTACAAAGAATTTGAGCAGCTTTTTAGCGTTTCCGTACATTGCAATCAAACACACAGGACTGGCAATTCATAGAGAACATTCAAAACAATCGATGATTATGCATCTCAGCGACTCACATGTCAGAGGCAATATTTACTTCACAACTAAAGAATAAAGAAAAAATTGATCGACGCTGCTGACAGCAAAGGGCATCCCATTCAAAAATATCAAACGCATATCTTGCTAAAATCAATGAGCAAAATTTGACAAGGTTGTCCCATTCCAAAATATCAAATGCCTACGATTGTGGAATGGGCAGGGTTTGCCATCAGTTCGGACATTGACATGGCACCTCGTGCTAAATAAACCAGCTGTTCTTTTTTTGCAGTTCCACCAAAATCAACCAAATTCGCGCGTAGCTTGTATGATTTCGCCCTTAAATGTTGCAACGCCTTGAACTTATCGGCACCTCCTTTCTTGTGGTGGAAATGAATGATTCGATGTATTCATGAACATTTTGTACAGTTCCCATTGAAATCAAGCTGAGCACCCCTGTTTGCACAAATACAAAAAAGTGATTAGTATAAAGCAAATTGTACTATGATTTGACAGTTTCAACAGGCACATACATGGTCCATGTAGAGCACACTTTTAGAAAAATGGAACTCACCAGAAAGAATCCTAGAACAACATTGTACTCGCGCATCGCAGCAAAAAAATGGAGATTTGTCAGTCCTTCTGAGCTGAAGTTAGTTTGGTCTTGTGGGGAGTAATGTAACCATCCTTCAACTGCTCCTTCTGATGAGAGGATAGACATGGCTTCTTCATCCTGGCATAATCGGAACTAGTCACTTCACGTACTCCATATTCTTCTTCGGAGGAAGATGATCCTGTTGTGCAAAGACAAGAGGACTACTAAGTTCTAGCATCCTTGTTTGATCGAAAAAAAGGAAAGGAAATATTTAAAACAGCATAGATGAAGCACTTCTCAAGGACAATACCACTTTTTCATGACAGTATCTAAACAGTAGCACAACACCAATAGAGATGACAAAGCTCAATCATATGGATGAAATCAATGGGCGAATACCAACCTTTGTCAGGAGGCTGATTGTGTAGAGCATACAGATGAAGCACTTCTCCGGAACCATCTGTTACTATCTACGGGGGTGGCCATGCTTACTATATACTCCTCGATTAGTTTAATGTTTCCAACATCTTCTTGTGCAGTTCCACTAAAATATATGGGTATCTTCAAAGAAGATCCCTGTTTGCACAAGTAGAGATAATTACGTATGGCATCAAATCAGTGGCAAAACAATTGCTCGTTCCAGCCATAGCAATAAATTAAGATGCAAAACTATATCATTACTTGTGTCATCACAGTTCCAGTGCTTCATTCTTTTTGACTGTGCACTGTAGGGAAAACCCCCACATCATATCATTTTATTCCACCCCATAAAGTTACAATATATACAAGGTTATGAAGAATAACCCCAAAGAAAAGCCTAACCTAAGCTAGAATAAAATGAAAGTACATTAAGGGGGAAGGAAGGTTACCCAACGAACAAGGCTATCCTTGAATCTAGGCTTAATCCTAAAGGAGAGTAAGGATATGTCATGTACAAAAGATCTCCTCCAATGATTAAAGCTAGGTCTGATATGCCTAAAGACTTTAGCATTCCTAACCAGCCAAATATGCCAGCAAGCAGTGAACACCACTTCAGCAAAGAAAGGCTTGTTGAAATCTCTTCTGGCATTGACGACAATTTCTGTCATGGTGTTCCCTTGAGACCAGTCAATTTGAAGGAAATTGCACACACACTGGCTAAAGAGGCAATTGAAAAATAAATGATCCATGTCTTCCCTGACCTGCAAATGACAGAGCACACAAGTGGTCCCATCTTCAATATGCCAATGCCTTCTCTCAACCATGCCCTTAGTATTCAACCTGTCCATGATCATCATCCAGGCAAAAACCTTGATTTTCATTATGCAAGAGCTTGACCATATCCAATTTAGAAGGGGATTAAATGATAGATTCAAATGCATTTGGATGTAAAACCTCTTGGGTGTATAAAATTTATCAGATCCATGCCAGTACCACACATCCATTGCCGAAGGTTCAACCTCATGAAGCATCAACAAATCTTTAAGAGAAAGAAACTCCATGTAAGCCTGCTCAGATAAAGGCAAATTAAACCAAGAAATCAAATCTGAATAGTCCAAGGCCTCTTTGACAGTTGACAGAGCATCCTTGCAGTAAGAAAAGAGCCTAGGGAATCTATGTTGCAAAGGAGTAATTGAATTTCCTAGCTGCCATTTGTCAGACCAGAAAAAAGTAGTATCCCCCTGATTAACCTTAATACAAGTCACCTCTCTGAAATGATCCACCAACTTGAGGATATCCTTCCACCAAAAAGATCCTCATGAAGATGTACTGTCGGGGAAACTGATCCACGAACACCTATGGGACCGGCAGACCGAGCCCCTTTCGGTTCGGCGGGGGGGCGGAGGTCGCACGAAGAGCGGATCGAGGCGAAGCACACGAGCAGTTTACCCAGCTTCGGAGCTCTCCGGAGAGATAACACTCCTACTGCTGCTTGTCTGATTGTATTGTGTTCTTGCTCGGGAGCGCTGAATGTTACAGTACACGTGAGCAGCTAACGAGACCGAGCATGAGTGTTTCGAACTGAGCCGAACCCCCCCTACGTTGTGCATGGGCCTCCTTTTATATGCTCAAGGGGTCACCTACAGGTGGCAACGTAAACAAGGGTAAAAACGTAAAAAGAGAGGTGGTTGGTACAGCTACCTGCACAGTGCATCCTACCTAACCCTGACGGCAGGGGACAAGGGCATTAAATGCCCGTCTGTGTCGTCCAAACAGTGCAGAAAAGGACCGTCAGGGGCGCCACCGCTCGCCACGATGGCGATCTTGTCAGCATCGCGTGCCACCGCGCACCGCTGGCTGCACAGCCTCCCGCCACGCGTGCCTGGAAAGGCCCCCAGGGCGACGCGTTGGTGGATGCGCTGGAGCGTGGGCATAGAGTGGCCGCTTGCCCCGGCAAGCGCCTTGCCGGGTCGCGCCCGGAAGCTTGTCGCTCACCGGGCCTTGCCGGGACGCGAGGCGCGTCGCGGCAAGTTCCTTGAAATGCCTTGGATAGCCTTCCCGGCAAGCTCCTCTTGCCGGGGTCTTGTCTCCTTGGCTTAAATACTTTGTTCTTGAATGGCTTCAAAGGGACCACAGAGGACCCTGGCGGTCACCCGGCAAGCCCTTGCCGCGGGGTGCTGCAACTGCCCGTGCACAAGTTCGGGGTACTAGGGTACCCCTACTCTAGTACACCGACAGGAGCCCCCGGGCCTGGGCCACACACGGTGCCGAGCATTGTTGGGCCAGGCCCAAAACAGGGCACGGGCACACGCGGGCTGGGCCACGCTGTATCTTACTCCGTATCCACCGCGCCCTCCCCAACGGCACGCGTCGAATGCGGCGTCGTAGGAGAGATCGTGGGTGGATTCTTTATTCGGAAGGGCGAAACGTCCGCCCCCTCCCTCTTTATAAGCA